>NC_039361.1:50978756-51278756 GCF_003573695.1 Papaver somniferum | reverse complement strand
TACACTCTTCCTTTGAACTATTCATTGCAACTAAACGTTTATACGTCCTTTCAATCCGTTGTTGGGTCTCTTCTAGAGATGGAACAGGTTCAGAAATATCATAATCAGGACTAGTTTCCAAAAACGAGTAACCAGTACTACAGTGTTCCTGATTTTCTTGCTCGTAAGACCAATTCGCTTGTGGATGGTAATTGGGCTCACCATGGTATGAACCATAACCTTGAAAAGGTTGGCGTTCCCAACTACTATTCCCACCATGGTCATAAAACTGATGATGTTCATATTCAAATTCAGGTCGATACTCATTGTATTGGCTTCTATCATACCAGTTCGACATTCTTAATTGCAAGGGAATTCTACACAACCACAAACAAGGCCGACTCGACTCCACCAAAACAAAACTAAAGATTTCTAGCAAACAAAAAGCATGATGGCTTCACTTAGATTGTTTCTAGACTTGCTTCTATCTCTCGAAGGGGAATTCGTTACAATTTAAGCAAACCCCTCTGGAATCAATCCGAGTCAAAGTAAGTTGAATTGAGGCGAGGGAAGCTCAGTGGAGCTTTGATACCCAAGGCCTCACCGCTATCACAAGGCGGCGCAGTCACGCATTCAACTCACAGAAACCATCATGAACTTCGAGGTGTGTTTAAGAAAGTAACCAATATCCTTCGAAAATTTTTCCTGATAAGCGCGATACCCTATCGGTCTCGTTCTAGTCAAGTTTTAAGCTTGGGTTCGCGTTAGGTTTCGTTTTCCTAAGGCGGGCAAGAAGGGAGCGGTGATGAAATCCGAACCCTTATCTTGTATTGGCCAGTCCTCGCCCTTTACTAGGAATTTAAAAACAGTCCAAATTCGTCCTCAATCAATGAATCACCTTAAGAAATACAGTAAACCCGCTAACAGAGGATTCGCGGGTGTTTCGAAAGCTTACCTCCCGTACCAGACGGGGGATGAACCGTTGAAGTCGACTCGGGCCACGACTCCTATGTCATGTACGAACCCGAGGGGTCGAGATGATATTGTAATCGTCGTCCTTCCCTGCAAACAGTTTATATTTAAATTTTTTTTATTAATAATAAGACCCTTCCGTAGGGTTAAAAAATAAAAATAAAAAAATGTCCAAAAGTCCAGAATAAAGTCCAAATAAAAAGTCCAAAAATTACAAAAATTATGAAAAATAAAACCTATTTACAAATTCTAAAAAATAAATAAATAAAAGCTATATACAAAAAAATAATAATAATAAAATTAAATCCTAAAAAAAAATTATGTCTTTTTTTTTCTTCTCTTTTAGCTTTAAGCTTTTTGTTCCCAAGTCCTTAGTATTCCACTTCGAACCTGTAAATCAAAGACACAAAAACAAACGTAAAAAGGAACAAATAATAGTAAAAAAAAAAAAAAAAACCTAAAAACAAGTCCGCGTCGGCGGCGCCATTTTGTTATAGTTTTGTAGTGGTAAGTAAAGTGTTCGTTGCTCGGACTTGAAAAGATTTTTAAAACAAAAATATATACAAAATTTGTCACAGAATCAAGAGATACTAGGACTCAGGATTCCACCAATTCTTATACTCATGCGAAATAACTATTAATTCTAGACAATTATAGCTTATATTGATAACAAATATCGACTCTTTTCTTTGCGAAAATAGATTTTATAAAGTATTAGATGTAAATCATAAGCATGATGCATCAAGAGTTCCTAGACTAAGCATACATCATCAAATAAAATCACAAATAATCAAGAAAAATCATAAATCAACTCATAATAGTGCAAGTAGTCATAAAAGAATTAAATAGAATTACTCATGCATAAAGAATGGTTTCCTCCATCATCCCAGTATTGGGGTTTAGATACTCATAATAATCATGTTCTCAAAATACATTATTGATGCTCAAAGTATGATTAAAAGAGTTAGAATTATAATACAGCGATTCTGAGACTCACAGAAGGCGTCAAAGAAAGAACGATAAGACGATACTGCTGTAAACAACGACACATGCAAACTGATGCTGCCTCTGTTGAAGAACGACGGTTTCTGACTGTCTGTTCTTCGTCTTCTTCTTCTTCGAGCAACAGCAGCAGGAAGCTTTCCTGCAGCTTCCTGTTCTTCGTCTTCCAGCCTCTCTACTGCGTCTATGTGGTCTCTAAACTTCCCCAAACTTCTTGATAATCTTCTCTCACTTCGCACCAGCCTTTATATACCCAATCAGCTCCAAAAATCCCGAGAAAATCTCCTCTTCTTCCTTTCTTCCAAGTCACGGCTTTTCTTTTCTACACGGCTGCTGATCCTTGTTCAAACTCTTCGTACGCGTCTTCTGTTGTTACCAAACTTTCCCAAGATATAAGGGAATCGAATAAGAGAAGATATCCTCCCTAATCCTCCACGCAATTGCCAAAACTGGACCCAACAGAATCCCGTGAAAACAACATTCCCTGTTGAACTTTGTTCTCTTTTCACAACTTATCCAGCCCAATTTGCTTCGTGAAATCACTTACACTATCCATGTTTAGCTTAATCACGTTCATCCCAACTGTTTCCAGCGATTGAATCTCTTCAAATCTGCTCCAAAATTGGAACCCTAAAAATTGTTCTTCGCTGCCCATAGTTTCCCGCCAAAACGAATGTTTGAAAACGTGAAGAAATGTGACCTTCCCCTATCCACTCCCGGTCTCCCTTTAGCAGATGCCTGGAAATGGGTCACCCCTTAGTAATTAGGTTGCCCCTTATCCAAAGTGAGAGTCCGTATAGTAATTTTCTCCCACGAGCGCAAAAACCACTTTTTTAGCCAATTTCGCCGCAAAAGCTTATTTCTCCAAAAATACCTACAGGGACATAAAAATCCATAATAAATATAAAATCGAGCACTAATAATATATACAATTGAGATTATATAAGACACAAAAATGTGCCTATCACTCAACTGAAACTAGTTATAGAATTTTTTAATTGTTTACATTCTCATACACTAGTGGAAAACAAGTTTTTTAAGTCTGATTGGGCTTTATAAAAACGACTTCCAAGGGTAAACTTTATCAGTTGGGCTTCCTACGGAAGACGTTTCTATAGAAAAATCACGAAAAAGTGAATCGAGTTTCTAAGGAAGTCGTAATATTAGAGGGTAATTTTGTAAATAGAAAAAGCTTCTAGAAGGAATATAGTTAAGACTGCGTGCGAGAATAGTTTCTGTAATTTCTATATTTATCTCGTTTCTATCGACCTTACTTATCTCTCCCTTCCCCTATCTCTTCCTTATCTATTTACAGAAAAAAAATTGATCGTCCGCTTCTCTTTGAGTTCTCTGACCTTTCTCTTTTCTTGCAATACTGCTTACCAACAATCACCACCATCCATTCCCATGCTTTCTTCTCTAGATTACTCACTCGCACGCTTTCACCAAGGTTTTATGTAATCTCCTATTATCATTTACCAACTTTTAGATCTATTTTTTAGTTCAATCTTTAATCAAAATCATAACACGTGCTTAGCCTTTTCCGATTGGATCAAATACCAGTAAAAACCCCGTATCGAATTGAAGAAAACCCTTAAAGAATTCTGAGATTTTCATCTCTAATGAACATATTTGGGGTTTTCTTTCATTTTCCGTTAGGGTTTTTGTTATTAAGGGTGCACATCTAAATGATTTCAGCTCTAGGGATTATTTAAGATTTAAAATTTCTTGCTGTTGAATTGAATTTTGAGGGTTTTCTTTTATTTAGTTGGGGTTTCGTTAAATCTCGAATTTTGGAGTTTTTTCTTTTATTCAGTTGGGGTTTCGTTAAATCTCGAATTCTTAACTGAGATTCAACTCTAATGATTATTGAAGGGTTGATTATTCTAGTTATCTGACTAAGATTTGTTTTGTTTTGAAAATTTGTGCGTGTTGTTTCAATTTCTCTATTTCCTCATAGTGACTTAAAATTTTTATTTTTCTGGATCCGGTAGTCATGAAATTTTGTCATGAAGATTTTGTCTAGAAACTTGTTAATTTTAATATCGTGCTAAATTTGGAAATAACTCTGGCTTTGTTTTGTCAATTGGTGGCACATATCTACTTGCTGATTTAATTTGGCTTGCGTTTCTTTCTAGTTAGTTGTTGAATTGTGGGTTTAATCACCATGGGAGCTTGGTGTCATTTCTTGACCCTGTTCCAGGTAAGAAAATATGGTAATTTTTTGTATTAAATTCACCTCCAACTTAGGGTACTCCTCCTAATATACATCTGTGCTGCAATTCTTCCCTTGATTTTGCTTGTAGTATTCACTTTCACTAATGCTGGATATTAAACGATGTTGTTTATGCTCATTTGCAGTATCACGTAGCCTAGATGTATATAGTAATGAAAATGCAACAACAAAAGTTTGTCAAATAGCGAAGGAGTGGAGGTGTTAGAAAACAGATCTTTCAATCGACAACCTAACTACTTCAATATATGTTGATGATATTTATTCGACTATGGCCTTGATTATGTTTGATTTTCTTTGGTTATGCCTTGTTTGTGTGTGCCAGCAGTTGTGATTTGCTTGATCTTTTGAAGTTTGGATTGCTTAATACACTAAGCTTGAATCTCAGGAAGTTAGGATTACACTCATTCATGGATAGAAGAGGAGGGATGAAAGGATTTACCATATTTGGTGAAAATGAAGCTCATCTTATAAAAGTAATTGCTATTTGTTTAAGATTTACACCTTTTTGGAGATATGTATGTTACTGACTATTCTTTTTAATAAACTCTGAATGTTGTGGTTGTTCTGGTGGTGATGTTGCAGCAATTGAATATTCTCAATTGGATTTTGAATTCGGTTCATATATCATATAAGGTATGCAAACATTTTTATTCCCTACGATTTGAAATTTTAAAATTAGGGATGCTACTTCTTTTGGACATATTAAGGTGTCTGATCATTTTTTGTTGTTTTAATTTCAGTTTGTAAGGATATCTAATAGCTAACAATGGCTTCATCTTCTTATCTAAAGGTAGTTTTAGTTTCAGTTTATATTGAAATGAGCAACTTTCAAAGTATCATTTCTTATTATGTTTACTTACCTTAGAAACCTGGTTATTATCACTCTAGTTTTATTGTTAACTGATGTGTTTTATAGATAGTGGTAAAAATGGTTTGATTCTCAGACTTGCGAAGGATAAAATATAGACTTAAATTCTAAAACTAAAATAGAAAACACACTAAAAGTTGTAACAAACTCAATCAAAGATGATATCAATATTAAAAGAACACTGAGGCTAAGATTCCACTATTTTCCAAGTTTAAGGTGATTTAATCCAATCTTTGTATTCATGCAATTTTCTCGTTCAATTTGATTCTTACTATTGCAACAAGTAGATTTTCAAAAGCAATAATTGTAAATAGCAAGTATGAAGCATCAAAAGTCTTAAACTAAGCATACTCCATCAAAATAGATCACAATTACTCAAATAAAAATCATATTCGATATTAGTTCAAGGCAAATAATCATAATAAAATTGCAATAAATAGATAAAAGAGAATATACCACTTCTTGTTGGAAAATAGCTTCCTCCAGCGCCTCAGCAATGGGGTTTAGCTCCTCATATTAACCATGTTCTCGAAGTATGTTTTTATAGCTCAAAAGTGTACAAGGAGGTGAAAAAGTGATAACACAGCCGATTCGCAACAGTGTGAAGGTGTTGCAGAATCTCTGTTACAAAGAGGAAACAGTAGCTAAAGACCTAATGCAATTACTGTTGATAAACGATAGATGGGTTCTGCTGTTGAATAGCGATAGTGTTCTGCGACAGATACTTGTGCGTCGATGTTCTTCGTGTTCTTCTTCTTCAGCAGCAGCAGCAGAATAAGGTATTTTTCCTGCAACTCGATCTCTGGAGCTATGTGGTGTTCTAAACTTCTCTGAAAGGCTTCCTCCCTCTTCTATGAGCTATCCCCACTCCTTTTATAGCCCACAGGTCGATTTAATCTCCAAGAAATCTCCTTTTTCTTTTTGCCAAAGTTACGGGTTTTATCTATTCTTTCCATATTCTCATACGCGGCTTCAAACACTCTCTGTTTTGCTTCTCACGCGTCTTCCAAGTATAATCCAACGTCCCAGACTCTCTCAAGGGTAATATCGAATCAAACAACTACCAATATTCCCTTATCTCCAACCGGTAACTTCCATGTATTCAACCAAAATCCCGTGATACTCTCCAAGCCTTGTTTTAATCCAAAACCCACGTAACTCTCTTTTTTTCTTCACCCTACGCGTATTCTGTGCTCATCTAAATTATTTCCATAGATAAAGGAACAAATAATATGGGAAGTATTCTCCAAGAATGAAATAAAAATCTGAGAACAAATACCTCTCTGATTTGACGAGATAACCATGGGAACTTGCTTGTTTTCCAACTATGAATCACATACCATCCCTGTTTGAGATTAACAGGCCCATACGAACCTAATCCAACAAGAAAATCCGATAAATATTCAACAGAAACGGATCCAGGGAAGTTTGCTGCGACTAAACTCTTCTAACTCAATTTCCCGCCAAAATCTTGTTTTTTTTTAAAATGAAGAAGATGGTCGCCCCTATCCAGAGTAGGGGTGCGATTAGCATCTGCCTGGAAATGGGATGCCCCTTAGTAATTAGGTTACCCCTTATCCAAAGTGAGGGTCTGAATAGCAAATGTCCTCCCATGAACGCAAAAAATACTTTTCGAGCCAATTTCACCGCAAAATCTTATTTTTCCAAAAACACCTACAAAGACATAAAAAGCCAAAATAAATACAAAATCGAGCACTAATAATATACATAACTGAGAAAAAAATAGACACATAAATGCGTCTATCAAATACCCCCAAACTTATTATTTGCTAGTCCTCGAGCAAATCAAATCCAGAAAATAAAATCCTAACTCACTGTCGCAAGCATCGTCGATTGCATTTAGCGTATGCAATAAGCCTTTAAACCCCTAGGTGTCCCTAGTGGCCGAGTTATAGTCTCGGGAGGGCTTACCAGAGGTATACCCACAAAACCTTTACTCCAGATCCTAGCTATCTACGCAAAACCTTGGAAGGCACTAAAGAATCTCCTTGGTTGGCATACTTATTGACTACAGAAGGAAGTACCCTGATGCGAAATTCCAATTGTTGTACACAAGTTTGCACTCAAGCATACTAAAATTCATATATAAGTGACAGAGCTCTACTCAGATAGTCGCACCATGGACATCAATATCCGGAGTCAAAACTAATCACATGGATAGATCAAGAAGATGGATATAGAAAAACATAGATGGTTTTGATGTTTACTAGGTGAACGGTGTGTCTCATATCTGTCTGAAGGCCTCCGCTAAAATGAACCTATCCTCATGGACTGAGATACTAGTCTGACTAATATCAACACACTGGTATATATAAGGGAACCAGTGATTGATAATCCTAACTCTAGGTCAACACACTGGCATATACAAGGGTTCCAGTGGTCGACTTTATTGAATTTATTCCAGTTGGTCTGATGGTCTGGTCTCAATTTCTTTTCTTTTTTTTCTTTTTTTCTTTTTTTTGTATCTCAATCACTCTAATTCAACCTAGCATTGGTAACAACTTGAATCGTGAGCCCCACCTAATCACTTAGCGAAACATAGTTTAAAAACAAAACAAAATAAAAAAAGAAGTGAAAAGGACTCAACGAGATATGGTGAAACTATCATGTTATTTCTAACACCTGAGCTCTGTGCTTTTATGAATAGACTCTTTAGATGTTGCCATCTAGTCAGATTGGTTCCTCAACTCCTACAACCAAAATGCTTCCATCCACTTAGATTGGTTAGTTCCATCCTTAATAGGCATAAATTTCTAAGCTCCGGAGTTTAATTATGCAACTAAAAAGTTTCTCCCATACCCCCAAACTTAAATCTAACATTGTCCTCAATGTTTCTAGTGAAAGAACATATCGAAAGTATAAATAACATGAGGAAATAGTAAAGAGAGAAGTCGGAAGGATAGTACCTGGGTGAAGTGTAACCAAAAACCTAAAAATAATATACAACATACAAATCGCCTCGATGGTCAATCAAGGTAAACAGGGTCCTCCAGAGGGACCTCCTCAACATCACCTGTAGAAAAAGGCTCTAAAAAGGGTTTCAATCGCTGACCGTTAACCTTCGAAGAACTACTACCATCTGGTGTCTCAATCTCAACAACGCCATGAGAAAAAACTGTACAGACCACAAAAGGACCGGTCCACCGAGAGCGCAACTTCCCGGGGAATAGATGCAAACGAGTGTCATACAAAAGAACTTTTTGACCTGGAGAAAATGACTTTCGTAAAATATTCCTATCATGCACAAGTTTCATTTTAATTCTAACACCTGAGCTCTGTGCTTTTATGAATAGACTCTTTAGATGTTTCCATCTAATCAGATTGGTTCCTCAACTCCTACAACCAAGATGTTCCCATCCACTTATATTAGTTAGTGCCAACCTTAATAGAATAAGTTTCTAGGCTCTGGAGTTTATTTATTGCAACTAAAAGCTAACAAAAAGTTTCTTCCCCACCCCCAAACTTAAATCTAACATTGTCCTCAATGTTTCTAATGAAAGAGCAATACCAAACAGTAAAGTAACATGGGGAATTAGTAAAGAGAGAAGTCGGGAAGATAGTACCTGGGTGAAGAGAGAAATCAAAAACTAATATACAACATACAATCGCCTCGATGGTCAATCAAGGGTAAACAGGGTCCTCCAGAGGGACCTCCTCAATATCACCTGTAGGAAAGGGCTCTAAAAAGGGTTTCAATCTATGACCGTTAACCTTCGAAGAACTACTACCATCTGGTGTCTCGATCTCAACAGCTCCATGAGGAAAGACAGTACGAACAATAAAAGGACCCGTCCACTGAGAACGTGACTTCCCAGGGAAAAGATGCAAGCGGGTATCATACAGAAGAACTTTTTGACCTGGAGAAAATGACTTTCTTAAGATATTTCTATCATGCACAAGTTTCATTTTGTTCTTATACTCCTTAGCACTATCGTATGCATCTCTACGAATCTCGTCCAACTCATTGAGCCGGAGCTTTCTTTGAGCTCCTGCCTTGTCAAGTGAAAAGTTTAAGTTCTTAATAGCCCAATAGGCTCGATGCTCTAACTCAACAGGCAGGTGACATGCCTTGCCAAACACTAAACGATAAGGTGACATTCCAATTGGTGTCTTAAACGCAATACGGTAATCCCATAAGGCATCAGTAAGCCTCGACGACCAGTCTTTCCTATTTGGATTAACTGTTTTCTCTGGAATACGTTTAATTTCCCTATTGGAAACCTCTACCTGACCACTAGTCTGAGGGTGATATGGGGTTGCTACTTTATGGGTAATACCGTATTGTTTCATTAAAAGAGCAAACGGTCTATTACAAAAGTGTGAACCTCCATTACTAATTATAGCTCGCGGCGTACCAAAACGTGTAAGTATATTCTCTTTCAAAAACTGGACTACGACCCTGTGGTCATTCGTTTTACATGGAACCGCCTCAACCCACTTAGACACATAGTCTACAGCGACAAGTATGTAAAGATAGCCAAACGAAATAGGAAATGGACCCATAAAATCAATGCCCCACACATCAAAGACCTCAATCACTAAAATAGGGTTCAAAGGCATCATATTTCTACGGGAAATGGTTCCTAACTTCTGGCAACGCTCACAATAAACACAATGAATATGGGAATCTTTAAACAGCGAAGGCCAGTAAAATCCACACTGCAAAATCTTAGCAGCAGTCTTCTTAGCACTAAAATGACCCCCACATACATGTTCATGACAAAAGGAGATAATACTAGACTGGTCACTCTCAGATACACATCTCCTAATAATCTGGTCCGGACAATACTTAAACAGATAAGGATCGTCCCAAAAGAAATGCTTAACCTCGGCTAAAAACCTAGAACGATCTTGCTTACCCCAATTTTGAGGCATTCGACCAGTAACAAGATAATTCACTATATTTGCATACCAAGGTGATTTGGAAACAGAGAACAATTGTTCATCAGGAAAACTATCCTTTATAGGCAGGGAATTATTAGGGGAACTAACAACTAGCCTAGACAAGTGGTCTGCTACTACATTCTCAGCACCCTTTTTGTCTCTAATGTCTGGACAAAATTCTTGTAACAAAAGGATCCATCTAATCAATCTAGTTTTGGTATCCTTCTTAGACAAAAGGTATTTCAAAGCAGCATGATCAGTATAGATTACGATCTTAGAACCTAATAAATAGGATCTAAACTTATCCAAGGCAAACACGATGGATAGCAATTCCTTCTCGGTAGTTGTATAGTTCATTTGGGAATCATTCAGAGTTTTGCTAGCATAGTAAATCACATGGAGTAATTTGTTTTCTCGCTGACCTAGCACAACGCCTATAGCATAATCTGAAGCATCACACATAATTTCAAAGGGTAGGTTCCAGTTAGGTGCCTGGACTATCGGGGCAGTAGTGAGTAAAGTTTTAAGATTATCAAAAGCCTTTAAACAAGCATCATCAAAGACAAACTTAACATCTTTTGCAAGAAAATTTCAAAGAGGTCTAGAAATCAAGCTAGAATCCTTAATGAATCGACGGTAAAAACCTGCATGCCCTAAGAATGACCTAATATCTTTTACGGTTTTTGGGACTTGTAGAGTCTTAATAAGGTCAATTTTGGCTTTGTCTACTGGTGGACCCGGAGGTGTGTGAAAATTAAGCGCAATGAAAACGGGCCTACAGTAATACCGGAAGTGCACGGTCGTCGGTTGTAGCTCGTGCAAGTACGGGTCGATCCACAGAGACTGGGTGTGTTTGGAGTTTCTAACTATTTGGGCTCTAAATTGCTATTGGGCTTCTAATTGTGCTTTGGGCTTAGTGGGTTTGTTTGTAACAATGAAATGGTTTTGGGCTCAGTGGGCTTTGTAGTGCACTAGGCTTGGCCTTTGAAGTGCACTGGGCTTTGAGTGTCAATGGGCTTTGAGTACCCTTGACAGTGAACTGGGACTTTGGTGGACTGAATTGGACTGGGCTTGTGATGTGATTTGAGCCTTGGGTTGAGCTGGGCTTTCACAGTGAACTTTCACAGTAAAAGTGAACTGGGCCTTAGTTTGAGCTAGGCTTCTGAGCTATGAACTAGGCTTTAGCCAAGCAAGAGAACAAATGGGCTTTTAAGTGACAGATCTTGAAACTGAAGTAACAAAAGTGTGTGAGAAGGTGACAGTGAACACATCAAAAGCAAAACAATGAACAAGAGCAAACAGAACAAAAGTATTATGAGAAGGTGACAGAACAATGAAACTAAACAGAGAACAAAAGCAAAACAAAATGGATCAAAGTGAAAGTGAGAAGGTGACAGTGAAAGTGATAAAATGTGAAACAATGAACAAGTAAACTAAAACAGCAAAGAAACTACTAGGTGATGACAGTGACTGGAAAAGTGACAGTGACACAAAGAATGACAAAGAGATAAACCAAGGCCTAAGCCAAGGGCAATGGCAGGGGAGCAAAATTACAGATACAAAACAGAGAAACAACACAACTAGGTTATGAATCCACCTTGTGACCTAGCCAGATAGTGTAGTTCTAGGTTGAATCCCTAATGGAACTAAGTGACAGTTAAGGCCAACTTAAGATCCTAAGCATACAAAAAGGGAATAGCAAGATAATCAGCTTGCTCAACTGATGTGCTCCTAGTATTGACTGTCTTTTGACAGTACAATCAATCACAAGCACTAGTGAGCACTGATTTCTCGCATTGCTCAATCAATTCAGTGCACTAAGGCTTCTAACCTAACATTCCACTACCTAACAGTCCACTAAAGCTTCATCTGAGCCTCAGCTAATGAGAACATGAGAGAACAGATGGAACAAC
This sequence comes from Papaver somniferum, assembly GCF_003573695.1. Taxonomy (NCBI): domain Eukaryota; kingdom Viridiplantae; phylum Streptophyta; class Magnoliopsida; order Ranunculales; family Papaveraceae; genus Papaver; species Papaver somniferum. The sequence continues at coordinate 51,266,881 of NC_039361.1, read as the reverse complement.
ACATGATTAACAGGAACAACACAAAAATTGGAGAGACTGGCTAATCCAGTTCTCCCAAAACATCACATTAACAACAACATCAACAGGACAATAAAACAGGGAAAGGAATTAAACACATGAACATTACACAAAACCGAACATGAACATTACACAGTGAATACCAAGAAAACAACATATACAGAACATCAAAGTTCTGGACACTGGCTATTCCAGCATACCCTACACAACACAACAGTCCCTTCTATTTATACCCACAGACCCAATTTGGGTTTTCCCCCAAATTACAAAATTAGGGTTTGGTGAAAATCAAAATTAAATCAAAATAATCCTACCTAATGTCACTGAATCTACTCAATAACACTCACCCATGCCTCTATTTCTAGTTGTAATCATCAATTCCTAAGAATCCCCAATTTGTAAAATTAGGGTTTCCTGTTGAGAAATAGGAATCGAAATTACTCACCTAACAGCTCTGATTTCTTCCCAATAGTCTCGACCCATGCTTCCTCAACGTCTTCTGCTCCTTCCCCTTCAATTACATCCATCTCATCAACTTATTTCACCAACCCACAGCTAGGGATTAGAGGTGTGAAAATGGGTGAAATTAGTCGCTGAGAGGGATATAGGACGTGATATAGGGGATGGGTTTAGTTGGTAGGAGCCATGATGGCTTTGGTGTGGATGTGGTGGTGGCAGAAGGAGCAGGTGGTGGTGATGGCGTACGAGTTCTGCAGACGGAGAGGGGAAGAAGATGGATTCGATGGTTTTGGGAGAAGGGTGTGTTTGGCGATGGGTATAGGTGTTCGATACTTGGGTGTTAGGCGGGTTCAGCGAGTTTGATGATCTGTGACAAGGAGCGATGGATGGGAAGATGGTAGGTGGATCCAACGTCGATACGGAGGTAAGCGTGGAGCGACCGTCGGATGAAGGGATGTAGCAAAACGGACGACCCAAGATGGAGATGGGAGTTGCGATGTAAAGCGGGGTCTTCGGAGTTTGATGTGCGATGATGGAGCGACCGTAGGATGCTGAAATGCTTCGATCTGACGGCTGAAATCCGAGACGGGCTTGGATAGTGGAAATGTGTTTGAGTAAGGGTTTTGGGCCTTGGGTATGCCAAGCCCATATCTTCTTTAAGGACAATTCTTCTTCTTCAATCCCACTTCTAGCCTTTTGGTCTTGTGCACAACATTCTTCGCGGCTTCCTTGTGTAATTCCTCCCGGCTTTTCACTACTTTTCTGCTCTTTTCGTTCCGCAATTCATCCAAACTTTATTTACAACCTAAAAATGCAAAATTAATTAAGAAAAATATTTATTCTTGAAAACAATGAAAATACAGAATATGGGATAAAATGTAGAATTAATGCACAAAAGATGAGTTAAATGCCAACAAAAAGGGATAAATATATACATTATTTGGCACTCATCAAATACCCCCAAACCTGAATTTTACTTGTCCTCAAGTAAAACAAAACTAAGGAAATCCTACCTATACCACTGTCGCTGGTCTCTCGAATGCATTTAGCGTATGCACTAAGCCTTTTAAACCACTAAGTGTCCCTAGTGGACGAGTGAAGTCTCGTGAAGGTTTGCTTAGAACGTACCTACAAAGTTCTAGGTCAAAATATAAGCTCAGATTCCATCAAATGTGACATGTGCAAGTCAGTTTAAGCTCGCAGCAAAATGGAGATGTCAATCTAGCTATCAAAGGCACAATCCTAGCACTGATAACAAAAAAAGACATGTGATAAGAGTGTAAAGTGTATCTACACATGTGTAAAGAAAGATCTGAAGTTATGACTACTAATCACCAAGAGATAGTTTCTCAGGCTAAGAACCAAGGTCGAAATCTAGCTAGCTGTCCGGACTTTACGAGAATTGTGAATGAGTTGGAGGTATTTCACAATTACTCGCGTTGTACATCAATGGCATACACCCTTCCTTGCTTATTACAATAAAACACAAAAGATGACTCTTTACATGACTCTTATTTACATTGACTACTCTCTTTTATTTTTGGAACAAGAGAGGATGGAATTGAAAAATACTTGATTTATTTTTTTTTATTTTTTTTTTTTGATATTTTTTCTGAATAATACATCGTTTTTTTTTTTTTTTTTTTTTTTTTTTTTTTTTTTTTTTTGGAAACAAGGAAACACTTTTGATACATAAGGAAAAAGAAACAAAAATTACATGACACTTTGCAAGAGGTAGCCCTTTTTGATGCACCCAGTTAAATTCGATGGTTGTCTTTCTTAATGTAACCTCCACCTTCTATCCCAACCAACCAAAGAACAAGCTAGTCAAGTTTCGTTCAGTATTCTAAAGTGATTGGAAATCGTGACTTCCTATCAAACACCTTGAAGATCGAGGCTATACATGTATTGGTAGATCGTGCGCGGGCAAGTTTCTTATCACTATGTGAATTGTGCTAGAATCAGGGTGCCTAAATATCTAGACTAAGACTCCTAATAATTACATATTTGCACAAGAGTCAACATTTCAAGGTAAATGAGCTCCATTTTTATGATTTTTTAATTTTTTAATTTTTTATTTTCATTTTTTCATTTTTTTTTCAAAAAGGAAGAGTTCTTGTTTTCAATTATGGCATATTATCAAAGTATCTACTTTTCACCCCCAAACCTAAACTAAACATTGTCCTCAATGTTTCAAAATATGAACAAAATTATAATACAACATATATAGAGGATCATGTTGAGTAGAGAAAAAGGAAAGAGAATACCCGATTTCGGCGAAAGCAATATTAGAACTTCGTTATTCAAGGCAAGAATCCAACATATGTCAGCCGAGATCATATTGGATTAGCAAAATATATACAAAAGGAACAAAAAGGTTTTTAAGAAATTTTATCTACTGGATTATATACAAAAATTCACCATACACTAACAATCTAAAGAGTTGAGGATCAACCCAAAAGACAAAGTGTAGAGGTTTCAACAGCTTCACAAAATAATAATATGATAGGCATGCAAGTGAAGCTGTGAAACAAAATGAGCTACCCCCAAACCTGGATTTTTCAACAGATAAAATTTTGGATACAAAATCTCACAGTTTTGGGGGTTCATCATGCACAAGGTCTAATTCGAAATGAACTTTGCTAGGGACGGGTACACATGCTAATTCCAACTGTCGTTCCTCAAAGATATTATACTTAGATGCAAAATAGTCCAAAAGGACTTGGGAAGCACACAGTTCCAAACCTAGATTAGGGACTCTCAGAAAAATTGGTTTGACAATATGGGTACAAACCAACTCTAGGTTGGGTGGAAGGGTATCAGATTGTGACTTAGGCAAGAAAGTGACATCTAAGTGTCTCACATGCATGAGATCAAGAATATCACTATTATCAGTCACATCAGCATTATCTAAGTCACACTCAAGATGTGTAGCATGCTCATCATCACAAAAAATTTGCACAAGTCCTAATTCAGAATCGTGGTTATCCGATATATTCAAATTATCATCAACAGAAGCAATATATTGTGGCTTAAGTATGGAATCAGACACATCAACTATGTTTTCCTGCATAGGATCATTAGTGTCAACAGAAGATTTACCTAAGTCATGCTCTTCACAGGATAATTGCACAATATCAAAATCAGTATCAACATCACATGCATATGGAATATTAGAAGAAATATCATTCATGAAGGTCGGGGCAGAAAAGCCTATTGTATTTGAAACCAAAGGTTCCACAACATTTTCAGCATAGACATGTTCTTCTAACATAACATTATCATTATCATCATCATAGTAATATGCATACTTGTCCCTATTAGCAGTTGTGGTGTCATTAGTCAACTCATGTTCCTCTAGATTAGGTTCATATTCAATATCATACACATGAGAAGGACTAGACATGCTATTTTCAAAGTTCAATTCATTACCACCTATATCATGTGATAGTGTCTCAGTTTCCCTAATGGATTCCCATTGACGGGTTTTCTTCGCAATCTCAGCTAAAAATTTCCATGCATCATCCACAGTTTTATCAAGAAATTCACCATTACACATACACTCAACCATGGCTCGAGATTTAAAGTCTAGTCCCTCATAGAGGATAGCGACAAGTCTCCACTTCTCAAATCCATGGTGTGGACATTCGCTCAACAAATCATTAAAACGTTCAAAATAGTCAAAAACAGTTTCCTCATCCAATTGGACAAAACAATTGATACTTTGACGAATAGCGATGGTCCTATGATGTGGAAAGAATTTTTTAAAAAATAGATCTGTGAGTTGGTCCCAAGTGTTGATTGATTGTGGTCTCAAACCGTAAAACCATGTTTTGGCCCTTTCCTTTAGAGAAAATGTAAACAAACGCAATTTCAGAGAGACTTCGGACATATGATCAGGTTGCATATTCCGACAAATTTGTTCAAACTCTCTTACATGAGTATAGGGGTTCTCAGAATCGAACCCTCGAAATAAAGGAAGTATTTGTATCATGCTTGCATTTATTTTAAAAGGGTTATTGGTTTGAGGTAAGACAATACATGATAATGGAATTTTTATTGTGGGATACATGTATTCATGGAGAGTATTAGGTTGGCCCATATTGAAAAGACACAAAGCCCACTATTTGGTTTTAAAGGGTTTTCAAAATTTGGTTTTTTTATGGGAAAATTTTGGTTTTGATGGGAATGAAAAACATTTGGTTTTTGATGGGAAACATTTGGTTTTTGAAATTGGGAGCAAGCCCACTGTTGGTCCTCTAATGGAATGGGAGGAAGGCTGCGGCCCACAAAACACTAAGTTTTAATTTTGAAAGTTTAATTTGGCCCAGTTGGTTAAGGCCCGACGTTTGTTTTAAAACTTTGGTTTCGAGGTCCACTCTTGAGTGGAAACAAGCCCACAATCGGTTACAAGCTCAGCTGGGTTTAAACCCAGAGTCCAAAATACAAGTCCAATGAAAGAATTTAAACAAGCCCACAAATCCCACAAAAATTAATTACAAACCCAACAGAAAATAAAAAGCCCAAAAATTGGCTTTAATATTACAAGCCCACAATTAAGAATTGGAAGCCCGCAATTCGGGTTCTCTTAAATGGGTTACCTTTTAAGCACAGCCCAGCTGCTCTGATATTGTTGCAAAAACCCAGTTGGGCTTTGGTTCTTTTCCTTGGTGGCATCCCAGCAGAGGAAAAACAGGTTCAGAACAGCAGGTCCAACAGCAAATGAAGTGAAGCAGATGCAGATGCAAATGCTATGCAGTGAAATGCAAAAATAGCTAATAAAACTACAAGAAAAACACAGCACCAATCCCCGTCAGCGGCGCCAAAAACTTGGTGGACCCGGAGGTGTGTGAAAATTAAGCGCAATGAAAACGGGCCTACAGTAATACCGCAAGTGCACGGTCGTCGGTTGTAGCTCGTGCAAGTACGGGTCGATCCACAGAGACTGGGTGTGTTTGGAGTTTCTAACTATTTGGGCTCTAAATTGCTATTGGGCTTCTAATTGTGCTTTGGGCTTAGTGGGTTTGTTTGTAACAATGAAATGGTTTTGGGCTCAGTGGGCTTTGTAGTGCACTAGGCTTGGCCTTTGAAGTGCACTGGGCTTTGAGTGTCAATGGGCTTTGAGTACCCTTGACAGTGAACTGGGACTTTGGTGGACTGAATTGGACTGGGCTTGTGATGTGATTTGAGCCTTGGGTTGAGCTGGGCTTTCACAGTGAACTTTCACAGTAAAAGTGAACTGGGCCTTAGTTTGAGCTAGGCTTCTGAGCTATGAACTAGGCTTTAGCCAAGCAAGAGAACAAATGGGCTTTTAAGTGACAGATCTTGAAACTGAAGTAACAAAAGTGTGTGAGAAGGTGACAGTGAACACATCAAAAGCAAAACAATGAACAAGAGCAAACAGAACAAAAGTATTATGAGAAGGTGACAGAACAATGAAACTAAACAGAGAACAAAAGCAAAAAAAAATGGAACAAAGTGAAAGTGAGAAGGTGACAGTGAAAGTGATAAAATGTGAAACAATGAACAAGTAAACTAAAACAACAAAGAAACTACTAGGTGATGACAGTGACTGGAAAAGTGACAGTGACACAAAGAATGACAAAGAGATAAACCAAGGCCTAAGCCAAGGGCAATGGCAGGGGAGCAAAATTACAGATACAAAACAGAGAAACAACACAACTAGGTTATGAATCCACCTTGTGACCTAGCCAGATAGTGTAGTTCTAGGTTGAATCCCTAATGGAACTAAGTGACAGTTAAGGCCAACTTAAGATCCTAAGCATACAAAAAGGGAATAGCAAGATAATCAGCTTGCTCAACTGATGTGCTCCTAGTATTGACTGTCTTTTGACAGTACAATCAATCACAAGCACTAGTGAGCACTGATTTCTCCCATTGCTCAATCAATTCAGTGCACTAAGGCTTCTAACCTAACATTCCACTACCTAACAGTCCACTAAAGCTTCATCTGAGCCTCAGCTAATGAGAACATGAGAGAACAAATGGAACAACACATGATTAACAGGAACAACACAAAAATTGGAGAGACTGGCTAATCCAGTTCTCCCAAAACATCACATTAACAACAACATCAACAGGACAATAAAACAGGGAAAGGAATTAAACACATGAACATTACACAAAACCGAACATGAACATTACACAGTGAATACCAAGAAAATAACATATACAGAACATCAAAGTTCTGGACACTGGCTATTCCAGCATACCCTACACAACACAACAGTCCCTTCTATTTATACCCACAGACCCAATTTGGGTTTTCCCCAAATTACAAAATTAGGGTTTGGTGAAAATCAAAATTAAATCAAAATAATCCTACCTAATGTCACTGAATCTACTCAATAACACTCACCCATGCCTCTATTTCTAGTTGTAATCATCAATTCCTAAGAATCCCCAATTTGTAAAATTAGGGTTTCCTGTTGAGAAATAGGAATCGAAATTACTCACCTAACAGCTCTGATTTCTTCCCAATAGTCTCGACCCATGCTTCCTCAACGTCTTCTGCTCCTTCCCATGCTTCAATTACATCCATCTCATCAACTTATTTCACCAACTCCACAACTAGGGATTAGAGGTGTGAAAATGGGTGAAATTAGTCGCTGAGAGGGATATAGGACGTGATATAGGGGATGGGTTTAGTTGGTAGGAGCCATGATGGCTTTGGTGGTGGATGTGGTGGTGGCAGAAGGAGCAGGTGGTGGTGATGGCGTACGAGTTCTGCAGACGGAGAGGGGAAGAATGGATTCGATGGTTTTGGGAGAAGGGTGTGTTTGGCGATGGGTATAGGTGTTCGATACTTGGGTGTTAGGCGGGTTCAGCGAGGTTTGATGATCTGTGACAAGGAGCGATGGATGGGAAGATGGTAGGTGGATCCAACGTCGATACGGAGGTAAGCGTGGAGCGACCGTCGGATGAAGGGATGTAGCAAAACGGACGACCCAAGATGGAGATGGGAGTTGCGATGTAAAGCGGGGTCTTCGGAGTTTGATGTGCGATGATGGAGCGACCGTAGGATGCTGAAATGCTTCGATCTGACGGCTGAAATCCGAGACGGGCTTGGATAGTGGAAATGTGTTTGAGTAAGGGTTTTGGGCCTTGGGTATGCCAAGCCCATATCTTCTTTAAGGACAATTCTTCTTCTTCAATCCCACTTCTAGACTTTTGGTCTTGTGCACAACATTCTTCGCGGCTTCCTTGTGTAATTCCTCCCGGCTTTTCACTACTTTTCTGCTCTTTTTGTTCCGCAATTCATCCAAACTTTATTTACAACCTAAAAATGCAAAATTAATTAAGAAAAATATTTATTCTTGAAAACAATGAAAATACAGAATATGGGATAAAATGTAGAATTAATGCACAAAAGATGAGTTAAATGCCAACAAAAAGGGATAAATATATACATTATTTGGCACTCATCATCTACCTCTATACCCTTTGAAGAAACGATGTGCCCTAAGACAATTCCTGATTCAACCATGAAAATGGCATTTTTCCCAATTAAGCACTAAATTCTTTTCCTTACACCTAGTGAACACTAATGTCAAATGATGCAAGCACTCATCAAAAGATGAACCAAACACTGAAAAATCATCCATAAAGACCTCTAAAAACCATTCTACCATATCAGAAATTTGCTCATCATATAACGCTGAAAAGTCGCAGGGGCATTACATAACCCGAAAGGCATGCGTCTATACGCAAAGGTACCAAAGGGACAGGTAAAAGTGGTTTTCTCTTGGTCTTCTGGGGCAATAACGATCTGATTATAACCGGAGTAGCCATCTAAGAAGCAATAGTGACTATGTCCAGCTAATCGCTCTAGCATTTGGTCGATAAAAGGAAGGGGAAAGTGATCCTTCCTTGTGACCTTGTTCAATTTCCTATAGTCAATACACACACGCCATCCCGTGGTCACTCGGGTTGGGATTAATTCATTATTATCATTCTGGACTACAGTGATACCTGATTTCTTGGGGACAACCTGAACAGGGCTGACCCACTTACTGTCTGAAATTGGGTAAATAATACCCGCATCTAACAACTTAAGCACCTCTTTTCGAACTACCTCTTTCATGTTAGGTTCAGTCGACGTTGCATTCCCTAGAAGGTTTGGAGTCTTCCTCTAAATGAATCTGATGCATACACACGTAGGACTTATACCCTTAATGTCTGCTATAGTCCACCCTAAAGCTTCCTTATTGTCTTGAAGTACATTTAAGCCTACTTTCCTGATCACTATCCAAATCGGAAGCTACAATCACAGGTAAAGTCTCAGATGGGCCTAAAAACACATACTTTAGAGTATCGGGTAGTGGTTTAAGGTCCAACTTTGGGGCTTTTCTAAAGAAGGAATTAGGGTAGTCTCAGAAACTGGTAATGGTTCGAACCTAGCTTTCCATCTATCAGTGTCTAACACGGGGTAGAATCTAATAGAGCATTCACCTGTTCAATAGTGCTATCGTCGTCAAAATCTAAACCAAAATGGGATAGACAACTTTCTAATGGGTCTTCAGACAAAATGTTTGGTAATGACTCCTGAACTAAGGCTTCTATCATGTTCACCTCTTCAACACATGTGTCATCTAGCTCATGAGGTTGCTTACTGACATTAAAAATGTTCATCTCCATAGTCATATTACCAAAAGATAAACTCATCACACCATTTCGACAGTTAATGATCGCATTAGACGTAGCTAAAAATGGGCGACCTAAAATCACAGGTATCTGGTTCTCTGGGTCAGGGACAGGTTGGGTATCTAGGACCACGAAATCCACTGGATAAATAAACTTGTCGACCTCAATAAGAACATCCTCGATAACACCTCGAGGGATTTTAACAGACCTATCAGCTAACTGCAGTGTCATCTGAGTAGGTTTCATTTCACCAAGTCCTAGCTGTAAGTATACATGGAATGGCAGTAAGTTCACACTGGCTCCTAAGTCAAGTAAATTTTTTCTACCCGGAAGTTACCTATTGTGCAAGCAATGGTAGGAGAACCTGGGTCTTTGTACTTTGGAGTTGTGGTGTTCTGAATGATTGAACTTACGTGACTAGCTAAAAAGGCTTTCTTATGGACGCTAAGTTTTCGCTTTCGCGTACACATATCCTTAAGGAACTTGGCATAAGCAGGAATTTGCCTAATTGCATCTAATAAGGAAGGTTTATGGTAACTTGCTTAAAAACCTCCACTATGTCATTAAAGTTCGATTCCTTTTTGTTGGTATAATAGTGAGGAAATGGGGCTCTAGGCATAAAATCAGACCTTTCAGGAACCGAATTCACATCATCAGAAACTTTATCAGTCTCTCAGCTACTGGTCCTGAGAGGTGAGATTCTGAGGGGTGAACTACAGTATGTTCACTATCGGGCATGGTTACCTTATTGTCTACAACTCTACCACTCTAAGGGTTCTAACACATTCAATTGATTCGATGGTTTTGCACCTAATTCATGAACTCCTCTAGGGTTGGGTTGTGTTTGACTAGGAAACTTACCTTTTTCTCTCAAAGAATCACTTATCAGACCAACCTGGGTTTTTAACTCGGAAATAGCCTGACTATTTTCTTGTCCTATCCTGTTACTAGCTTGTAGACTCTGTTCTACGGATAACTGAAATTTTGCAGTTTGCTGAGTTAACAAGGCGAGAGATTCCTCTAAACTTAGGATTTTTTATCTGACTGATTCTGAAACTGAGCTAGTCCTGAAGGATTCTTAGTATAGCCAAAACCTGGGGGAGCATTAGAATTACTAAACTGACCTTGACTTTGGCCCTTAGACCACGAAAGGTTCGGATGGTTTCTCCAACCAGGATTATAGGTTTCTGAATATGGGTCAATCTTTTGACGGTTATCAAATCTAGTGTTATTATAAAGAGCATTGGCTTCTCTTCAATATTCTGGCCTTCCCAAAAAGGCTCCACTCTACCACTAGTCTGGCCCACTTCTAAGCTTCTAACCTTTTTGCTATAGCAACAATTTTGGCATCTGATTCATAGCCTTTCTACCCTATTAACGTTTCCTCTACTTAAAAGAATTGTTTTCTGGGGTGCCCTACTATTTTCCCATTGCTGGGTTTTTTCGGATTTCATTAAAAAATTCCATCGCCGCATCAACAGTTTGGTTTTCAAATCCACCAGTGCATAGAGACTCAACCATGGTCGTTGTGGAATAATCTAAACCCTCATAAAGGATCTGAACTAGCCTAACCTTTTCTAAACCATGATGAGGACACTGGGATAATAAATCATTGAACCTTTCCAAATACCTATATAAAGATTCTCCCTCTTGTTGTGAAAATGTGCATATTTGCGTCCTAATAGACGATGTTTTGTGCCTAGGGAAAAACTTATTGAAAAAGGCAGATGTAAGTTGTTCATATGTCTCAATTGACTCGGAGTCCAAACTATATAGCCACGACTTGGCCTTATCTTTCAGGGAAAATGGGAATAACCTAAGTTTCAAAGCATCATCATCTAAGCCTCTAATTCTTAGAGTACTACAAATTTCCTCAAAATCCCTAACATGGTAATAGGGGTTTTCATTTTCTTTCCCTAAAAAGATTGGGAGCATCTGTAAGGTCCCAGGTTTCAGTTCATAGGGTGCCTCCGTTTCAGCTAACTTAATACACGAAGGACGAGTAGTCCTAATCGGATTCAACAAAGCTTTTAAAGTTGCCATTTCTGGCACTATCGGAATATTAGGGATCGTCTCCTCAAGCGGACGTTCAAAAGCGGACTCTTCAAAAATCGTACTTTCTAAATTGAGGTAATCGAGACGTTTAGAACTACTAGGTTTCTCTTTAACAAATCTACCTAGGGCGTCTCTTTTACATTCAGGCATGCAAAAAAAATAAGAAAGGGGATTTTATTCAATCACAAAACAAGGCTGACTCAACCAAATCAAACCTATTGATTTCTAGCAAACAAAAAGCATGATGGCTCCACTTAGATTGTTTCTAGACCATCTTCTAATCCTTCGAAAGGGAAGCGTTACAATTTAAGCAAACCCCTCTGGAATCAATCCGAGTTAAAGTAAGTTGAATAGAGGCGAGGGAAGCTCGGTGGAACTTTGATACCCAAGGCCTCACCGATATTACAAGACGGCGCAATCACGCATTCAACTTACAGAAACCGTCAAGAACTTCGAAGTATGCTTAAAAGAGTAACCAATATTTTTCGAATGACTTTCCTGTTAAGCTCGTTACCCTATCGGTCTCGTTCTAGTCAAAATTTTAGGCTTAGGTTCACGTAGGTTACGTGTTCCTAAAGCGGGCAAGAAGAGAACGGTGATGAAATTCGAACCCTTATCTTGTATGGCCAGGCCTTGCCCTTTACTAGAAAAATAAATGTCCGTATTCAGTCCTCAACATATATGCATACGAAGGAGTCCAATAACTCGCTGACAGGGGATTCACGAGTATTTAGAATCTTACCTCCCGTTCCAGACGGGGGATGAATCGGTTGTAGTCGACTCGGGCCACTGACTCCGATGTCAAGTGTACAAACTCAAGGTGCAAAGACAATATCGTAATTGTCCTCCTTCTCTGAAAACAATTTATATTTAAAGTACCTTTCCGTAGGGTAATAAAAAAAATGTCTCAAAGTCCAAAAGTCCAAAAAGAAAAGAAAAATTACAAAAATAATAAACCCTAATACAGTTTTTTTTTTCTAAAAGAAAATAAACAAACCCTAAACTAAAATTGTCTAAAATAAAATTGTCTTCTTTTCTGTTCTTTTTGCTTTAATCTTTAGCTCCAAGTCTTTATGAAATCACCAAACTCTTTGGCTCAATTTTCTTTATGATCCAGAACCTGTAGACACAAGATAAATACCCAAAAACATAAAAAAAGAACAAAAAATAAAAAATAAAAAATAATCTAAAACCCTAAAAACAAGTCCGCGTCGGCGGCGCCAAAAATTGATTGGTAAAAGTGGTTCGATTCTCATACTTGCGAAGGATAAAATATAGACTTAAATTCTAAAACTAAAATAGAAAACACACTAAAAGTTGTAGCAAACTCAATGAAAGATGATATCAATATTAAAAGAACACTGAGGCTAAGATTCCACTATTTTCCAAGTTTAAGGTGATTTAATCCAATCTTTGTATTCATGCAATTTTCTCGTTCAATTTGATTCTTACTATTGCAACAAGTAGATTTTCAAAAGCAATAATTGTAAATACCAAGTATGAAGCATCAAAAGTCTTAAACTAAGCATACTCCATCAAAATAGATCACAATTTCTCAAATAAAAATCATATTCGATATTAGTTCAAGGCAAATAATCATAATAAAATTGCAATAAATAGATAAAAGAGAATATACCACTTCTTGTTGTAAAAATAGCTTCCTCTAGTGCCTCAGCAATGGGGTTTAGCTCCTCATATTAACCATGTTTTCAAAGTATGTTTTTATAGCTCAAAAGTGTACAAGGAGGTGAAAAGTGATAACACAGTCGATTCGCAACAGTGTGAAGGTGTTGCAGAATCTCTGTTACAAAGAGGAAACAGTAGCTAAAGACCTAATGCAATTACTGTTGATAAACGATAGATGGGTTCTGCTGTTGAATAGCGATAGTGTTCTGCGACAGATACTTGTGCGTCGATGTTCTTCGTGTTCTTCTTCTTCAGCAGCAGCAGCAGAATAAGGTATTTTTCCTGCAACTCAATATCTGGAGCTCTGTGGTGTTCTAAACTTCTCTGAAAGTCTTCCTCCCTCTTCTATGAGCTATCCCCACTCCTTTTATAGCCCACAGGTCGATTTAATCTCCAAGAAATCTCATTTTTCTTTTTTCCAAAGTTACGGGTTTTATCTATTCTTTCCATATCCTCATACGCGGCTTCAAACACTCCCTGTTTTGCTTCTCACGCGTCTTCCAAGTATAATCCAACGTCCCAGACTCTCTCAAGGGTAATATCGAATCAAACAACTACCAATATTCCCTTATCTCCAACCGGTAACTTCCATGTATTCAACCAAAATCCCGTGATACTCTCCAAGCCTTGTTTTAATCCAAAACCCACGTAACTCTCTTTTTTTCTTCACCCTACGTGTATTCTGTGCTCATCTAAATTCTTTCCATAGATAGAGGAACAAATAATATGGGAAGTATTCTCCAAGAATGAAATAAAAATCCGAGAATAAATACCTCTCTGATTTAACGAGATAACCATGGAAACTTGCTTGTTTTCCAACTATGAATCACATACCATCCCTGTTTGAGATTAACAGGCCCATACGAACCTAATCCAACAAGAAAATCCGACAAATATTCAACAGAAATGGATCCAGGGAAGTTTGCTGCGACTAAACTCTTCTAACTCAATTTCCCGCCAAAATCTTGTTTTTTTTTTAAATGAAGAAGATGGTCGCCCCCTATCCAGAGTAGGGGTGCGATTAGCAGCTGCCTGGAAATGGGATGCCCCTTAGTAATTAAGTTACCCCTTATCCAAAGTGAGGGTCCGAATAGCAAATGTCCTCCCATGAACACAAAAAATACTTTTCGAGCCAATTTCGCCGCAAAATCTTATTTTTCCAAAAACACCTACAAAGACATAAAAAGCCAAAATAAATACAACATCGAGCACTAACAATATACATAATTGAGAACAAAATAGACAGATAAATGCGTCTATCATTAACTCGTCTTGGTGCTTCCGTAGTTGAAGTCATAAGGAAGGTACCTGCAGAAAGTTTTTGAAACACGAAAGAACATTAAAGCTGAGTCTCCTTTATCCATCTATTTTCTTATAGTTGATCTAATCATTTATCTACAAAATTTTATAGGCTGTAAACCTGAACTAATGGTATTTCATGTTGTTGCAGTGAGAGATAACATTGTTGCTTGAGTGTGCTAGTCCTAAAAGTGTGCATACTTTTGGTGGTGGGAGAAATTCAGAGCCATGTACCTAATATCTCCTTGCCGGGTTGTAAAATGCTTCCGACTTTTTCTTTGATGTGTTCCATCCTTAATAGTGGCTGGAGTCAATGGTTATTCTCACATGCACTTGGATCGTATATTTATATTATCTTGTATATGACTACTCAAGATGCATTACCTCTGGCCAAATAGATTTTTTATGGATGGATCCGAAAAATAATGGCATGTTACTAATTTGAAGCAACTTGTTCACATTCAATTGAATACAACATGTCAGTTTGGATTAGTGGAACACCTTAGTCTTGGAGTTCTTTCATGCACATAATGTTTGTTTGAAGTATCTCTGTCAACTTGTGTTTAACTGACTCAGGACTTATAACTATGTTTTACTTCTTATCCGTATTATTTTTGAATGCTTCAGATTCAAACAATAACTATCATTGTTTATTCGCAGGAAGTTACAGGGAAAGATTAAGCTGATGATGATGATGATTGTCCGGTGCAAATAAAATTGGTTGTACTTAGTTTCAGCTTGAGCATGTTAAAGTTCATAATTTAATGTTAAATGTAGATTGTTAGTAAGGTCTGCAATCCTGTTTGTTTAATTTCTGATTGAAACTTAGTTCTCTCTACTAAATACGCCATCTCTCTGGATTGTGGGTATTGTTAGTGGCGATGATGGTGAGTCCACTTTGGAATAACTATGATATGCATTGTTGTTTGAGTCATGTCGATAATCTTGAAGGATTAACAACTTTGATATATATTGATGCATATAGATGTATTGGGTAGCTAGGTTAATTCCTAAGGATGACAATCAAGTGGAGTAAACATTAATGATTTCGTATATTTGGCTTTGGTCATTGTGGGTTGTTTGACTTCAGTTGGAACTTTATTCTGACATTTATACTTTTAGTCCTGTAGTATTGATGTGGAGTTCATGTTTAGATGCAAGGATTCATCCAGAAAGATTGTCATCTGTATACATGCTTGCAGATACATGAGCATTTATGTTGGCTTAAACTCTTGTTGAGTATTAATATGATCGTTTAGTCGTTATTGTTATCCCTATCTTGACATATGATAGAAATTTGGGTAAAACTCATGACATATGATAGTATTAGAAAGCTAGACTTTATTTGTATTAAGTTACTGACTCACAGAATTGAGAGACGACGCCTTTCCTTGCCTCAACAGATTCCTAAGTGCCAAACTAATTTATGATGCCATGCTTACAGTATTAGAACTTTAATTGTTTGTATAGTCCATTTATTGTCCTCGTATGATAATGTTAAATGCTTATTTTTGTGGGTAATGCTCTTTATTTTCTCTTCATTTCCTTTTGTTCTTTCATTAAGGCGTTGTGCTCAATCTAATATTTGTAATTTGACAACCAACTGAAAGATGATTGCTTGTCTGCTGCACAATTGTTGTATGCCCTTTTACCCATACAATGATTTTGATGTCCTGCGAAACAATTAGTCATGATGGCCTCTCCTCTGTGTTGGATCTCACAGTTCCTTGATTTATCCTGCTTACAGTTGAATTTGCAACTGTAAGCAGTTGATTTTTCTCATTGAACTTGCAACCTGTTTTCGATACCTGCTTACAATTGATGGTAGCTTTCATTTCTCATGTGTCTTTAGTAAACGAAGGCATAGATGGTGAACTCTTGCCTTCAATTTGAATCCTTCTGGTAGTTAAGATTGTAATAGAAATACAAATATTAGCATTTGAAGTTGTCAGATTTTAAACTTATGTATTTTTTTTAGCACATCTCAATACAAATTCATTTTTAAAGTCATTATCAATTTAATTTTTTGTTTCATACAGTTTTGAAGTAAATATTAATTTTATTGTGATTCATATTTTATTTATAGACTCAGCTGAATCAGTTCCATTTTTTTTTATAAAATACGTTCAATAGAAAGGTCTGCTTCTATTAGTAGATAATAATTTACTGTTCAAAGTAGTCGTTTTGGAAAAGATTACAGGACTCTCAGGCGCAGTTGTTTTGGGATATAAGACTACAGATTTAGGGCTCCCAGCCACAATCCTTTTTAGTGATTGTAAGGCTTTTTCTGGCAGACTTTTTTTTTTTTTTGATTTTCCACTAGTGATAGAAGTATACAAGACACAATTCAAGCAAAATAGGTTTTGATTCACTCGAATCAATTCATGAACATTATAGCCACAGTTTGCAAAACATTGCATTCCTTATGAATAAACCGATTTTAGAACATAACCCACTCAAGCATGCAAACGGGTACGCATACTTAGAGTTACAGACTTGGTTTGTCCGCCAGTATGCGAACGGGTACGCATACTATCGTTCACGACCAACTAAGTTGAATTAGTATGCAAACGGGTACGCATGCTAAATTCCCGGACCTGAGTTGTTAAGCCATACGCATACGGGTATGCATACTAAGTCCTCAGACTTCAACTGTTAAACCGGTACGCATACGGGTATGCATAGTATGGTTCCAGGACTTGGAGTAACATACAACAGTTAGCATACAAGTACACATACTGTGTTATATCCAATCAATGGTTAATTGTTCTAAACTCCATGTAATCATTGAAATATTCTTAGAAGACGGGAATAGCTGTCTCACACAAACTATTAGCTTCAAAGTTATTTTCAAGTGATCAATAGATCAGTACGAAACATTAATTCTTAATCTACATCAAATGACTGTCTCACACAAATCATGTAATATGTTACCAGGCAATTTTCACGTTATCATCTTTTGACTTTCGTCAAGAATAAAGATGAACTTGGTTAAAGCGAAAGCTTACCGGTACATATTTCGAGAAATATGTAAGCGAGTTAAACTCAACTCGAAATATCAAATGTGTATAAAGTAAAGTCTATATAGCTATACGCCTTTTGTCTCAATAGGAGATATAATAGAAATAGACTTCTGGGAGATAGATGAGTTCAAGTCTCCACATACCTTTTGTTGATGAAGTTCCACAAGCTCCCCTTAGTAGTTCTTCATCTTCAATCGATGAACGCCATGCAGTCTAAAACTCATTTACACATTGAAAAAGCGGGGGTATAACAACCACACCCAATATTTCGATTAACAATCTGTATGAACTAACTCCAATATACTTTTAAGAGCATCAACTATACAGACAGACTCAATCTTAATAAAAGTATATCAAAGAGTTATATCTCACTTTCTCGATTCAATTCTTACTCAAGCAAATAGAAATCTGCGAGTCTAATTGAATACAAGAGAAATCACTTAAACGGTACCAAAGACCAATGTTCAAGGATCAATCAATTTCAATCAACAACCAAAGGTTGGATTTACCAATTGATCGATTCAACACACAACGTGTGATATTTCAATTATATAACAAAATATAATGCGGAAAAGAAATAACACAGACACCAGAAGTTTTGTTAACGAGGAAACCGCAAATGCAGAAAACCTCGGGACCTAGTCCAGATTGAACACACACTGTATTAAGCCTCTACAGACACTAGCCTACTACAAACTAACTTCGGTCTGTACTGTAGTTGAACCCCAATCAATCTCACACTGATCCAAGGTACAATTGCGCTCCTTACGTCTCTGATCCCAGCAGGATACTACGCACTTGATTCCCTTAGCTAATCTCACCCACAACTAAGAGTTGCTACGACCCAAAGTCGAAGACTTTAATAAACAAATCTGTATCACACAGAAAAGTCTACGGTAATAGATAAATTTGTCTCCTACAGAAATACCTACGAGTTTTTGTTCCGTCTTTTGTAAATCAAGGTGAACAAGAACCAATTGATAACCCAGACTTATGTTCCCTAAGAACAACCTAGAATTATAAATCACCTCAAAATAATCTTAATCGACTAGCGAAAGAAGATATTGCGGAATCACAAACGATGAGACGAAGATGTTTGTGACTTCTTTTATATATTCCATATCGGAGAAATCAATCTCAAGCCAACCTTACGATTGTACTCAAACACGATAGAAACATCAAGATCAGATCACACAACTACAAGAAAAGTAGTTTCAGTCTGGCTTCACAATCCCAATGAAGTCTTCAAGTCGTTAACCTATAAGGTCTCAATAGAAACCTAAGGTTAAAGGAGAATCGACTCTAGCTAATACAACTAGTATCACACATGAGGTGTGTGGATTAGGTTTCCCAGTTTATAGAGTTCTCTTTTATATAGTCTTTCAAATCAGGGTTTGCAATCAATGTTAGCTTAGTAGCAAAGCATTCAATATTCACCGTTAGATGAAAACCTAATTAGATTCAAGCTAATATATTTCAACCGTTAGATCGAAACGTAGCTTGTTACACACAAATTTAATGCACATTTATTTAGGTTTGTGTGACCGTACCCAAACATGTACACTTAGTTGGTTCAACAGTAGTTAACCAAATGGTTAGCCATATGAGCACTTTCATATCAACCATATTCTTCTTTACCACAACTAGTTCAAATGACTCAAATGAACTAGTTAGAGAGTTGTTCAATTGCTTAGATCTTATAGAAGTATACAAGACACAATTGAAGCAAAAAATATTTGATTCACTCGAATCGATTCATGAACTTTATAACCACGGTTTGCAAATATGCATTCCTTAGTTTATATAAGTTTAAGTTCACGAATAATCGTTTTTAGAAACTAACCAATTTAAGTAAGCATACTGGTGCGCGGACTTAAGTACCTGGAATAAGTTTGTTTGCAGTTCACAAACTCCAGCAGAAATTCACGGGATGTGAACTTCCGAAAGTACGCGGACTTTAGTTCCGGTTTTCCTGAGCAGCAAAGTACGCATACTTTGATTCACGGAATAAGGACTTACACACGTATGAGTTACCACACAATGTTTATATCCAACCATGGTTATATATTCTAAACTCTCATTTCAATCATTGAAACATTTTTAGAGGACGTTATATAGTTGTTGTTCACAAACCATTTTTCGTCAAAGCAGTTTTCAAGTAATTGAAAATATGACTTCCGTCACTAGTAAAGATGAACTTGACCAAACGAAAGCTTACCAACACATATTTCGAGAAATAGATAAGCGAGATAAACTCGGCTCGAAATAACAAATGTGTATAATCAAAGTCTATATAGCAATACGACTTTTGTCTCAAGATAGGAGATATAGTAGATAGACTTTTGAGTGATAGATAAGTTCAAGTCTCCACATACCTTTTTAGTCGATGAAGTTCCACCAGTTCCTTGAGTAGTTCTTCGTCTTTGCATGATGATCACCATGGAGTCTAGAGCTCAACTACACTTTTTATCCTGCTCCGAGACTTAGACATAAGTAGACTAGAAATCAAGACTTGTAGTTTTGGAAACTAAAGTTGACAACAAGCTTGAGATATCAACGCTTGCGAGTTCGACCAACCAGTGCTCTAACACATATTATATCCTAATCCGAGACATAGCTATAAGTAGACTAGAAATCAAGATTTATAGTTTTGGAAACTAAACTTGACAAGCAAGCTTGAGATAGCAACGCTTGCGATTTCGACGGAGCAGTGCTATAACAGTAACCGTACCTAAACGTGTATATTGAGTTGGCTCAATAACAGTTAACAGAAGTTAGCCATATGAACACTTTTTTCTTAACCATATTCATATAACACTTCTAGATCAAATATGATGATCAATCAATCACGAAAGATAATCATAAGAATCTAATTGTGTTTCATTCAATTGTTCACTATCTCATAGAAATATATATGAACCAATTGAAACAAAATCGGATTGATTCGTAATTGTACAAAGTACTTATACAAGAATCAATTCATAAACATTAAGTCGCGGTTTGCAGAGATTACATTCCTTAATTCATAAATGTATTTGTTCATGAGTATAGAAAATATACTTCACCGATTTTAGAAATTAACCACTATGTTCGCAAACCAGGTACGCAAACAACAACTCCGAACCTTGTCCTTGTCCAGCCAGTCCCGGACCTAACTCAGGTAGAACCGTTCGCATACTAGGTACGCAAATAAGGTTCTCGGACCTTAACAGTTAAAACCATTCACATACTAGGTACACAAACAAAGTTCCCGGACCTGAATCACTATAAAAAAATTCGCATACTTGGTATGCATACCGTGTTGTATCCTGACATGGTTAATTACTCTAAAATCCTATTTCAATCATTGATACATCCTTAGAATACGAAAATAGTTGTCTCAAACAAACTATTAGCTTCAAGTAATTTTCAAATGATCGAATGATCAATTCGAAACTTTCCATGTTGACATCAAATGATTGTCTCACACAAATCATGTAAGATGTTTCAAGGAAATTTCCACATGATCATCTTTTGACTTAATATTTAGTTTCCAACAAATAAATTGTTTCCATCTAAAGTTTTCAAGAATAATGATGAACATAGTTAAAGCAAAAAGCTTCCAACACATAGTTCGAGAAATAAATAATTGAGATAAAGTCAGCTCGAAATATCAAATGTGTATAATATAAAAGTCTATATAGCTATAGTTATACGACTTAGTCTCATTAGGAGATCAAAAAGAATAGACTTCTGAGTGATAGATAAGTTTTAGTCTCCACATACCATTTGTTGATGAAGTTCCTCCAAGCTCTCATCAGTAGATCTTTGTCTTCAATCGATGAACGTCGTGAAGTCTAAAGCTCAACTACACATTCTATCCTAATCCGAGACATAGCTATAAGTAGACTAGAAATTAAGACTATAGTTTTGATCAACTAAACTTGACAAACAAGCTTGAGATAAAAACGCTTGCGAGTTCGACCGAGCAGTGCCAAACAATCTCCCTCTTTGTCAATTTTAGTAAAAAACTATCAATACATATAGATTACAAAATAAACAAACTTTATAGCTTCTCATCCAAATGCTTGATTTCCTTGGCTCTTCAACATTCCTTGAATTCTTCGCTACTCCAAGTACTCCAGCGATTCTGAACGTGTTCAACTCAGCATCATTATTGTTGAAGATTCGTAGCCATAATAATAAGAAAACAAATGTTCTCAATTATTGTTATACAATGTCAAAGTATTATTACACAACATCAAAGTCCAATTGCATCACAACTTTGACAATAATACTACGGTGATATGTATCACACCCCCTTAGTCAATACTTCATCTCACAATGAAAACCACTCCCCCTTACATAATGATCCGTAAACCATATGTATGTAGTGTGAACTACCAAATAATTTCCTCCCTTTTTGTCAATATAAATTGGTAAAGGTACGAAAACTACGTGATCATTATGAAATTCTCAAAGAGATAATTCACGACTAAAAGAGAACATATCAACTTTGTTTCGATTATTTCACATAGTCGAAACTTAGTGTATTCATCAAGGAGTTTATAAAGATAAAAGATAACTCCTACCATATTCCACAGCCGCACTCCCCACAAAGATTTGGCAATTAAGCAAGTTCAATTAAGAACTCTCCCCCATAATATGTCATTCCCGGAAGAACAACATGAGCGACCTTACTTTTACAAGAAAAGAAAGATTTCTTTGGACATTAACAAACCACATGGACTTGTATCCAGTAAACTCGAATAAATTAACCACAAGAAGACCTTATTGATTAATTTAATCGGAAATGCTCAACATAAAACTTACGGAGCCATATAGTACTTTCACAAAAAGTGGATCAGGGAAATATCAATACTGCGGAATATTCCAAAAGTTCATTCTATTTTTTTATAAAAATTTGCATAAAGACATAATAGACTTAACTTTTGAACATATATGAGATAATTATAGTTCACGGACGTAAACACACATATCCCATAAAATATTTTTGCAATATATAAAACCAATAAAGATTAATACTGTAAAATCATCTTCCAAATAACTTATAATTTAAATAAATAAATATAAAAACATTGCAAGATGAAAATCGTTGGCAACAGTTATGTGTAATCACAATATTTGTTATTCCAAACCCTAGTTATCCTTCTTTAAACATAAGAATAAATTCTCATAGGAAGTTTCCTAGACAAAATAAAGAAGTTAATCATCATCGGAATCTGAAAAGACGAGGGTACCCAAATACACCACAATCTTTTATTTTGACCACAACCTATACAAGACCCACTGTATATAAACCTCTTGGAGATACAATCACTCAAGGAATATTTCAACATAATTTCACTTGATATAGGTTTAGTCCGGACTGGCCTACCTCGTGAATTAAATATCAAAGGCAAGTGGAGAAAACCAATACACTTTGTTTGATTGTCTCTGGATATGGAATCGAGACAATACAACAACAAAGTGATCACTTGATAAAAGGTACAAAAATAACCGAAACCAATGGGATCAATATCAAGTGCCATGTTAACGTACAAAGTGCAATTTACTTTAATCATAATAAAACAATTACAATGAGGAAATTAAAAGTAAATGGAACATCAAGATTTTGCTAACGAGGAAACGACAACTGCAGAAAAACCTTGGGACCTTGTCTAGAATTGAATACTCTCAGGATTAAGCCGCTGTACAAAATCAAACCAACTTCGTATAGTTGAGACCAAGCAGCTAAACCTATAGTTCACCTAGTTTCATCTGTATTCCCACGCCTCCAACTTGTAACAAGTCACGTACTTGGAACATTTCCTTTGGTTCGTATTCCAAACAGTAAAGGAACAACAAATTTGTTCGGTAACAACTCTTTTCAACCAAGTGATATGAGTTCGACAAAAGGCTCTTCCGTTTATCCCAATAAACTCCTTTGTCAGGTCCTTAAATCTATCTAATAACAACTACCAAAGTAATTTTCAAGATTTTGCTATCAATACTTTTAATCACAAAGAATTGTATTGACGCCGATCTACTCAGCTAATCAATTAAATCTATCACAAAGATAAACTGATTATAGTTGGATCCTCTTTACCCGAAACAAGTACTGTGCACACCAAAGATTATGAACCCAAATCAGAAATCTTCTTCGACTTCAAATCTTCTTAGATATTCAATAAACACATGTACACAATCAACTTGAATCTCTTGTGATCAATCACACACAACGGAGTCTGTTAACAATGGATTATCACAAGACGTCTTTAGATCTACAAACACTCTAAAGATCCCCGTCGAAACTTCGATCTAGTTTGAGTGAATCTTATATCAGAAGAGAAGATTCTCAAGCATAAACAAGCCATGTGAATCAAATTTCAACAACCGTTAGTCAATCAAATCAATCAAAAACAAAAGATAAACCGCAATTATCTAGTTAATAGAGCTTATCAATCCCAAAGAAGTCTTTAAACCAAGCGGCCGTAAGAGATTTCGCCTGCGGCTCCACCAGTAACAACACAACTAGGTAGTTTTGCTGGCTCTGAGGATTAGTTTGCTCGAAATGCAAACTTTGATATTTATAGACCAAGGAAGTTTGGACACCAAGGAATTTCCAAAACCGAAAATATTCTCAAGATATTCAACAAATTCCAAATTCGGTTTCCATAATTCCTAGAAATGCTTTGTCCAAATATTGACCAAAATCTCTAAGAAAATCTCTAATTAGTAAATGCACATTACTAATTTTTATTTTCCAAATATAAAATTAAAAAACTCAATTAAAAGATTCTCAATTTATTTTTCGATCCGGGATTCTCCTTTGACTATTAAGGAATACCTTTGAACACTAAAAGATAAGCGTTACTGCACTTGTTCAAAGTATGTCGACATCTTTACTTTGTAAGTCCTTTTACATACTTACAATCTTGGAATTGATTTGCCACACTTCCAAACAAGTTTAGAATTGGTTCATCTAACTTCCAAGAAACTATGTGATTGATTATCCTATCAAATCACCAAACATGGGTTTCACGGTTCTACCAAAACAAGTTTCGGTTCTACCTCCATGTGGGTACTAGAATAAGTCACACTAGTTACCAAAACTTGGTTGACTAGGTACTACGATCGGTTCCCACATATATATGGTATCTAACTTGTATTTGTTGCACATATCCGTAGGATCGGTTCCCAATTTCTAAAAACGTGTTGCACATGTTCATAGGATCAGTTCCCAATATCTATAAACTTGTTGAACCTCTTACAAGGATCGATTCCCCTATTGTGATCGGTTGAACCTATTACTAGGATCGGTTCCCCTTTGTCTATAGTTGGTCATACCAATAACACTAAATCGATCATACCATCTCAGGTGATTACTTAAGATCGGTTTCACTAATAAAAGTCATACCAATACAAAAGTAAGGCCTTGTGAATAGTTTTACCAAGAACATAAGCAAGTCATGAGCGGTTATACTAATCACACATATTGGTAGTTCAAAAGATATGCAATGAATAACAATACCAATAAGCCTAGCGATTTCCCTTTCGATTCACTAAACAAGTTCATGAATTTATTTCCTTTAAACGAATGTAAAACATTGTTTCCTACAATGAAATCTTCACCTCATACCCATACATAATCACAATAGCATTCAAATGATTATGTCGATGTCTTATATACAAAGTTCAAAAGATAAGCGTTATACTTCATATTGTATTCCTTAATACTACGTCTAACTAGAGTATAATCATTCATAGCTTCGCAGTTATGTTTTCAATATGCACGACTTGAAACATACGTTAGGGAATGAAACAGTTCAAGTCAAATATTACTAACCTCAAGTGGAATGATGATGTCGTCGTTGTAGCTTCGTACTTCTTCACATTCTTAAAGTCTTCAAGTAATACTTGTAATGTCTCATATCCTAATACTTTAAAGCTAACGAAGTCGACTCTAGTATATAATCAAGCGACTCTTTAAATGAGTTTTGGTTCACTAAAATGTGACAACCAAACTTGACATACCAACGCTTGGTGGGTTCAACCGAGCTATGCTCTAACAGAATCCATCCAAGAGGCTTGAACTTTATTCATTTCTTCCTTGATTTTGGGAAATTTTATAGCAATCACACATAATTTTTCTTGTACACATTTTACCTTGGAATTGACCTTATGCACACCCTTGCGAATTTGATGAAGAATACTCAAGGTGGTAGGATCAGAAGAACCGTCAAGAGTATCACATCTTTGTCTTTTGTATAAATTCGTCTTGATGATACAAGGACGAACTAGTTTGGGAGTTCCAATAGAGTTGCCAATGGGAGCAATAGAATGTGCACCATATATATGCCAAATTAAGCATGGAAAGCCTAACTTCTTGATGGATGACGTCATCGAGACCATTTGATGAATGATAAATCCACAAAAATCAAGACCTTGAGCATCCATTTCAAGGAAATAGACCAACTCCGCTAATTCATGACTATATGCAATTGAGCAAATCTGTAATGTCTCATATCCTAATACTTTAAAGCTAACGAAGTCGACTCTAGTATATAATCAAGCGACTCTTTAAATGAGTTTTGATTCACTAAAATATGACAACCAAACTTGACATACCAACGCTTGGTGGGTTCAACCGAGCTATGCTCTAACAGAATCCATCCAAGAGGCTTGAACTTTATCCATTTCTTCCTTGATTTTGGGAAATTTTATAGCAATCACACATAATTTTTCTTGTACACATTTTGCCTTGGAATTGACCTTATGCACACCCTTGCGAATTTGATGAAGAATACTCAAGGTGGTAGGATCAGAAGAACCGTCAAGAGTATCTTTTGTAGAAATTCGTCTTGATGATACAAGGACGAACTAGTTTGGGAGTTCAAATAGAGTTGCCAATGGGAGCAATAGAATGTGCACCATATATATGCCCAATTAAGAATGGAAAGCCTAACTTCTTGATGGATGACGTCATCGAGACCATTTGATGAATGATAAATCCA
The DNA here is from genome assembly GCF_003573695.1 of Papaver somniferum. Classification (NCBI taxonomy): domain Eukaryota; kingdom Viridiplantae; phylum Streptophyta; class Magnoliopsida; order Ranunculales; family Papaveraceae; genus Papaver; species Papaver somniferum. The sequence continues at coordinate 51,240,681 of NC_039361.1, read as the reverse complement.
CAAAAATCAAGACCTTGAGCATCCATTTCAAGGAAATAGACCAACTCCGCTAATTCATGACTCCAACAAATAAATTGTTTCCAACTAAACTTGTCAAGAATAATGATGAACATAGTTAAAGCAAAAAGCTTCTGACACCTATTTCGAGAAGTAGATAACCGAGATAAACTCAGCTCGAAATATCAAATGTGTATAACATAAAAATCTATATAGCAATACGACTTAATCTCATTGGGAGATAGAATAGAATAGACTTCTGAGTGATAGATAAGTTTTAGTCTCCACATACCTTTTGTTGATGAAGTTCCTCCAATCTCTCCTCAGTAGATCTCCGTCTTCAATCGATGAACGTCGTGAAGTCTAAAGCTCAACTACACATTTTATCCTAATCCGAGACATAGCTATAAGTAGACTAGAAATCAAGACTATAGTTTTGATCAACTAAACTTGACAAACAAGCTTGAGATAGTAACGCTTGCGAGTTCGACCAAGCAATTCTCTAACAGCAATGAACACACATCAAGAGCACCACATCCATAATACTTAGTACTATGGGGTAGATTGAGCTCCTAGATTAGCCAAAAAGTGTTGCAGTTTTAAAAAAAATGTTATCTATTTGTTAACACTAGCTCTCTCTCCCAGCATTTGCTCGCATTTGAACTAGCAGCGAGATAGTAGCGTTGAATGGTTCAGTGCTACAAAAATGACCTTTTCGCTGAATGGTTCTGCGGTGGAAGAATATTCCAAGGTATCTGCATTGAACTATTCAACGTTACTAGTTTGCACTATTCAGTTGATTGCTTTGGTGATGTTGTTGTTGATCTTGTGATGTAGTCCTTCACGCCCATGATGGTAATAATCTTCTGGATTGTTTGAAGGAAAACTTGCGTTTGTACCACCCAATGAAAGATCTTCAGGATTGTTTGGTTGTTCGGAAAAGATAGATGGTATTGAAGAAGAAAATATGCCAGATGAGGAACATGAAGCTGTAGCTCTTCGGTATGTCTCATTCCATACGACTTGACGAGCTCCAAGCTCGAATGAATATTGTCGTGACATATACTTGTGGCAATCATCCTATAAGTATAAAGTAGAGACATTTAGTTAAATATTCAAGAAACTTAAAATGAAAATGCAAACAAATGTAAATGTACTTACCAATGTCAAACCCATCTGGGAAAAGTCAAACAGACAAGGTAATTCTGGAACCGGTATTTGCTGTTTTACGCCAGCTTTATTGGAAAATGGTAAACTGAAATCTGTCTCCGACAGTTGTGATAGGGGCTCATTCTGTGTGCCATAAGTATATGTCTGCGACATCATGTTATGAGGCGGATGATTAGAAAATAAATGGCGAGGAACAGCTGTGCTACCCAATGTTATCTTATCGACATTTTGTGCATGGTATGACTCAGTAAGATAAGGTCCAACAGTCTTCTTCTTCCACAAACTATTATATTGATCCTAAGTGACTGTATAATAGTCGATGCCTACATCTACATTCCCTCTGTCCACAACTGATTGCAAATTTGGAGGATTTGTTGGGACTACAATCTCATCTACTATCTTCCTCTAGAATCTCTCAGCCAAGTACAACTAACTCTTCTGTTTTTATCCATGTCAAAAAACACAACTCTCCCTCTGGATAACTGTAGTGCGTGCTCATGATGCTCTCCCCTAAAAAACTCACTATCTAACCGTGATTGTCAAATTCATGATGCACTTGTTCTAGTGTCAATTTGTGTTCTTGCGCTTTTGACTGAATGTTTCCTCGTATCCCTTTGGCCTCCTCCATGTCCTCTCTTTCTTAATATAATGTTAGCCTTCTTGAAGAGACAAATCTGTGGGAAAACATCATAATGTCCTCCCGGTGTCTGATAAAGCAAGGGTTGCATGTTGCGTAAGTAATAATAGTACCAATACTCAACTACCATAACCATGCCACATATATCCTTACCGTTGGTTGACCATTCGTCAAGAAATTTATAAGTATTACCTAAGGAAGCTATATCCCAATCATATCCCTAACTCTGTCTAAATCATTCAGCAATAGAACCTAGCGTTTATCTACTCTTCCAGTAGAATCCAAAAGAAGAAAATGACAAAAACACTGAAGAAAGAATGCTCGTGTCAATGTCTATGCACATCCAATATTGTCCTGGTTTTCTCTACTTTTAATGTATCTTTTCAAGATAACCAAGGATATTGAATTTTTCTTCGAGTCCCATGCACCATGATCTTTGATATCCAAAAAAATATAAATCATCCAGAGCAGGATATGTTAGATCACTACCTAACGACGGCATAACTAATGGTCGTTTACTAGGGTCACCCGTGCGAATTCCCGTTAACATGTACCAATCTAAAGGAAGGATGCCAATTTAAAACTCCTAAAAATGAAAGCTCTTCGTTTTTTCCCACCATCTCTCAGCCATGGCTTCAACTAAGCCTCTATCCCCATTGGCGAAATCAAACTAAAAACTATAAGAAAACCCACGATTCTCACAATATCATTGTGCTACCGGATTATTGTGCACTACAGTTTTATAAAACACTTCAACCTCTTTCAAACTACTTCTAAAGTTTACATTGCGAGGATCATTCGTAACATCTTGACATACATGTTTATCAATATTCTTTGACGATACTCTATCAAAACGATTTAGCAATTCATCCATACTCATACTACAATCAATAACAACCATGAAAAAAATATCAATCACCAAATTTCATACAAATTTTCATCACAAATAATCATACAAATTTACCTACAAACTAATCATTCATTCATTTTCATCACAACTAATCAATTTTTTTTTCATCACAAACAATCAAGTTAAACCCCAAAAATTCTAAAAATCAATTTCAATCACATATCATCTAAATCATCTAAACATCAATTTAAATCATGCATTGTAATACATATCAATCATCAATTTCATCAAATTTTCATCATAATCAAAAATCAAAAAAAGAAAAACCTAAAATTTTAAATTCTTACCTCAATCAATTTTCGTGGACGGAATCAAACGAAAATACACTCAAATGATCACAAACTCGATGTAGAACAAACCCACAGAAAGAATTGAGAAAAAAAAAATCTCTAGGCGTGTTTATTGAGAACGTGCATTTTCGGGAGAAAAGGAGAGAGATGAAAAGTGAGGGAAGAAATGAGGAAGATCGATCTTCTGTTGAATAAAAGACGATTTTCCTAGCCCTGAATGGTTCAACGCTGTATGAAACAGCGCGGTCAACCTGGTTGACTGGTCAAACGTTGTTCCATCCGGCGACTAGCATGCTAGATTAGCACTAGGCCTGTCAATATTTGTCCGATATCCGGTATCCGTTTCCGAGTATTCGAGATCCTATAGGATTTTATCCGTTTTATCGGATATCGGATCAGATATTTTATCGGATATTTCTTCCTTAACATATCGGAAACAGATTAGACCCCATCCGAAATGTTAATATCCGATATCCGATAGTATAGGAACTTATTTATAATTTATCCTAATTTCGAGTCTAGTATCGGATATTATCGGATAAGTGTCAATTATGAAAATGTTTTACAAGGGTTTTTAAGCTTTTTTGTTATAACCGGATATTATCGGATATTTATCGGATATCCGACAGCTTAGCCTATCAGAATCGATATCTGATTTTGATATCCTATAGGATATTATCGGATATCGAATATCCGGTAGTGCTTAACATGTCGGATATCGTATTTCTAAATATCCGACGGATATTCTTCCATTGATAGGCCTAATTAGCACTACCATAGAACTTAGGAGATTATCCTAGGTGACGTGGACCGCCAATCTAGCTGCTAGATTAGCACACCGTGGGAATTAGCGTAAGGGAAAGAAATTTCATCCAACCGTTGATATTATAGGAGTACAGTTTTCACCGTAACTATTCTCCATTTATTTCATTCATGATACTAATGAAATCAGTCAAAATCTTCACTTTTCCGTATTATTTAATGCTTGTCGCTGCAACTACCCAGACTCAATTGTTCCAACTCCCAAGTCGAACTCAGTGGAGAAGAAGGTAGGAAAAAAAAATCACAAACTCTGTCGCCGGCTGTTCGTTATTTCCATCTTATTATTGTCTCTACTAATTCTGCAGGTTGAAAATCTGGAAGGATAGATCTTCATCATCATCGTCATCATCAATGACACCACCTCCTATTCTGTCATTAGCCCTTCCATCTGGAACAGGTCGAGTATTAAGCATCCAATCTCATACTGTCCAGGTAACAATCTCTATTGGATTGTTTCCCATATTCTAGAGCATATTCTGCAATATAAAAGATTGGTTTTAATTATACCTAATTTTTTCATTTTGTTTCTTGACTCTATTGCTTACAATGTAAGATACTAATAGTTGATTGCAATACTTAAGTCATGAAATTGTGTAGATGTCTGAGAGATATGTTTGATTAAACATACCAATTGAATACCCCTTTCGTTTTGGTTTTAATTTTAGGCTCATCCATGCTACTAGGTACTATACTATTAATGAAATGTATGGAAAATGAATTGCTATTCACCTGAATTGGGAATTTTTTAGTAAGAAATTTTAGTCTCACATCCCCTGAGAAGGCCTATAAGCCTCGAACAACCCTTCCCTTGCAAACGATTTTCAAGGAGATTTTAGGTCCATGGAATATCATGCATGTATGAGGGAAGTCAATTATGGGATGAATTTGGCTTGGATTTAGATTTTTTTATCATTGTTGCACCGTTGGATATGAGAAACCAGATAGTATATAAGAATAAAAAGAATGTTACTTAGAGATACATGGCTTCAACTACTTATATTTTCTTACTAGATAAACAAAATCTATTTTTATCGCCATGCCTCAGAATTGCTGTTGTTATGGGCACCAAGGTCTTTCTACCAACTGAATAGATTTCTGTTGAAATGTGATATCCTTAGGCATGACACCCTTCAACTATGCCTGGCTCTATGCATGATCTTTCTCCTAATGATTGTTTGTATTGACTTCCTATTACTATATAAAAGACATTTTCTACCTCTTGGTTTCTAATTTCATCATCGTTATCGTTGATTTATCTTTTATAGGGATATGTTGGCAATAAATCAGCTGTCTTTCCTCTTCAACTTCTTGGCTTCGATGTGGATCCTATCAAGTCTGTTCAATTCTCCAATCACACAGGCAAGCTGCTAATACCACTTCCTTGCACGAGTCTGACAACTCGAAAGCCTGATATAAGGAGGCGAGTTTATCTGTCAAACCTGAACTAGTTCATGGTTGCATGAAATCTGGTTTCGAATTGACGGAAGGTTGTGGTCTGACTAAGCATGGCTTCATTGGTTTGTATAGGATATCCTACATTTAAGGGCCAAGTTTTGAATGGACAACAGCTATGGGAATTAATAGAAGGACTAGAAGCGAACAATTTACTGTACTACACTCATTTGTTAACAGGTATGTTATGGTTTTACTTGCTGTATCTGTTGTTTGATATCTGCATATTTAGCTGCTGTTTTCAAATTACAAGATCATGGCCCTATCGATGAGCAATTTGATAGTTCAAATGAGTAATTAGTTCCAATAACATGATCATGTGGCTCTTTTATTTATACTGGAAAGTGGGCGAGGTAAACCAAGTTCTATTGTTCATTAGGCTTAAGCAAAAATGAATACCCATTTTTCTTTCGAGCAATATGCATGTGAGCTGTCTCTTGCTCTTTGAGTACTTTCTGCAGCATATCATACTTCCTGAAAGGTCTTATTTTATTCTTTTCTTCAACAATTCTAATTTAAAAGGGAGACTCTGCCATTGGGAGTTTATACTGGGTTTTAGTTGTAACGTCCCCCATATTTTGCTCAATCCATGTGAACTTCCTTTCAGGGCCATCATAGTGAGTTCTTAATTCTAAATTACTTCGGGAAAACGAACCCCACATGTAATTTTCTGCAAATGCTCAAGTTACTTTGTTCTGATCTTTTAAAGCTGCCCACCTCTTCGATGGTGGCAACTGGCGTATACCATTCTTTTAATTGTTTCATGTTTGGTGCGGCTTCTCCTACACATTCCATGTCTAAGAAAAACCTGATAATCGAGTCTATTCGTAGAGACTTGGACATACAGTATAAAACACTGATCTCAAACCTGTAATAGCTTTACAGAGATATTGATCAATGTATTAGAATTGAAGTACATTGCAGGCAATAATTCAAGAAATGCTCTCCTATCTATAAATTTTTGTTTTGATTATGTATTTGTTAACATAATATTTTTATCAACGCATTTTGTCAGGTCTTTCATCACTAACTTGAGTCAGTGTATGTGCAGGTTATATTGGTTCAGTTTCATTTCTGGACACTGTTTTGCGAGTTGCTGATAAGCTGCGCTCAATCAACCCAAATTTGCAATATGGTAAGTTTATTGAATCATTAACAGCATTGGCGCTACTTAATAATTTGTTATTTCATCTAATACTATTTTAGGAAGGGTTTTTCTTGATAATAATTATGGTCTCCATGTTTAGTTTGTGATCCAGTTATGGGTGATGAAGGAAAGCTTTATGTACCTCAGGAACTAGTATCTGTATACCGTGAGAAGGCGAGAACTTGACTTGATGTAGTAAATTTTTTTTATGGCTCATTCACTTCCAGTTTATGTCTCTGCTTTCTGGAAGATGGATGCATGAAACCAAATTTCCATATGTTGAAACTTGAAATCCAAAATTCCAATAACTGGGTCGAGTTCTCAAATGCACACTTCACGTTAACTTAATAACTTATTCTTAATCAGTTCGATGGTTCTATGCCTTTGCTAATATTTAGGTTGTCCCAGTAGCTTCCATGTTGACTCCAAACCAATTTGAAGCAGAACAGTTGACAGGTTTCAGGTAAACTCTAATGTCTTTTGATTTTATCTGAACTTGTAAATTTTATTTTTGATCATATGATGTTATTTACCTCTGAAGCTCTTCAGTTTTCAACGTTAATTATCTATCAACTATCAGTACAACGTGCTATTTAACAGGTTATCAAGTTAAAAGTGATATTTACATTTTTGTTGTTTTAGTCTCTTATTTTCTGGGTCAGACGGATCTGTTTCTTCCCTTGCGCCAACATTCATTATGGTAAAAAACTGGTCTTTTAATTGCTCTACCCTTTGTATGCAGGATTGATTCAGAATCAGCTGGTTTGGAAGCTTGTAACATTCTTCATGGATTTGGACCTTCAAAGGTTTCTGTTCGTTTTTAACCTATCTAAGATATAGCTTTCCTTTTAAGTTCTGTGCTTTGATAACCTGTCTAGCTCAAAATTTGTGAATTATGTTTCATGAATCTTTGTTGGCGTGTCAGTATGTGATTGGTTTCTATTCAGCAAATTTCTTAACGTCAATGTACCTATAATCTCTGAATTGGTTTGGAGTTTCATTCTATTTAATTAGAATTGATGATTGTTTTGGTATGAGCTATATTTTGTTTGATGAATTTTACAACATGCTGTTTCTAGACATGCATTTTGTGGTTTTGACCTATTTCAGTATGCATAATTCTCCTTTTGCTGCGTGCTTCAGGTTGTGATCACAAGTGTGCATCTAGGGGATAGTCTCTTTCTACTTGGGAGCCATCAAAAAGTAAAGGTACGATTATGTTCCATGGATTTTCTCGTCAACATGTCATTTCTTTTGCTCATTTAAAATTGTGTTACTTGTCAGAGTATAAATGTCACCTCACCAGCTTTTTGTTGTTCAACAAATCTTTTATTTAGGCATACGCCGCATACCAATGCATAATTTTCAATTTGCTGTAGATACGTTTTCACTGATCTTTTTTATTTTTTCAGGGTCAGCCTCCTGAACAATTCAAGATCGTGATACCAAAAATCCCTGCATACTTTACGGTATAGACTCTGCATCCCATGATCTCACATGTAAATAGAGGATGCTGGAGTTGTTAAGTTTGACCTCTTATTGCATTATGACTTGCAGGGAACAGGGGATCTTACAACAGCACTGCTACTGGGATGGAGCAATGTGAGATTTTGCAAACTCTCCTTTATAATGTATTAAATCAATGTAACAAGAAAAACATCTAAATATTGAATCCATTTGCTCATGTCTTGAATAGAAATACCCAGACAACCTCGATAAAGCATCAGAGTTTGCAGTTTCAACCTTACAGGTATCCTTTTTGCAATGTCTGCCATCTTTCTTAAAGTTCGCTACACAGGACTATTATTGATTACGAGAGCGTGGGATTTGATCCATCGTCCAGCAGTTTGGACATTCGGTTGGTCCAGAGCCAGGAGGACATCAGGAGCCCTATGGTTAACTTTAAGGCACATACTTATAAGTAGATGGCAATTTTCATACACATGTTTACCTTCGTGGAACTTCATATACAACATATGGTCATTGGTTTTGTGAAACTCAGGCAAACAATATTCTTCTATTTAAAATGTTATTATTCCCTCAACCTTTAGTATATGAGCACAGATCCGTTGACAGGCTCGAAACACACAGGATTTAACAGTGACGAGTATTATTATTATATCAACCTTTCTTTAGATATAGGAAATAGTGTTATACATTTGTAGTTAAAAAGGAATAAAGTCAAGTACCTTGACGTAGACAGCATACATAATAACTCCCTTCTTGTTAATGATTCTTTTTCAAGTATGTAATGATGTCCCCTCTTGTTTTACGATGTGATTCGAGTTTCCTGAAAACTAGCGTCACTGTTGAACTTTAGTCAAAGTATAACAACGTTCGAAGTATTTTAACATGTCAAGTTTTCTGGCAAAATTATTTCATCTTATTTATTGCGTTTTTGCTCTAATTAAAATTCTTAACACCTTGGATTTTTGATGGATACAGTTCTCAGCATATACAACTGTAAACAAATAAAATACCCTTCTTCTCCTGCATTTGAACTTGTAGCCTACTCTCAATTCATATCATGATTTTGGTGTCTATACACGTGCATCCTTTCTAGAACCCGTTGCAGTGTCATTGATCAAGCTACTAACTTCAGAGGCCTCATCATTGCATTGTCTTCGTGATCCAGAATCTGCAAATAGGAAACGGAAGAATAAGATTATTATGTATGTACAAATAAGATATATTGCAAAAGACTCCATGCTGGCCTAAAAGGTGCAAAATGCAGCAATAATTGAATACTGGCGGTGGTTGTAAAAGATGGCGTCCTCATCTTCCTTCTCTCTTGACTAGAAATTCGTTGTAAAGCAGTGAACCAAATTCAAAACATGATATTTCACTGTCAAGAGCTACAAGATAGCAAAATAGAATAAGCTCAAGCTGTGTGATGAAGGCTTCCATGATTAGTCCTGGAATCTACTTTTGCTAGAAAGACAACATAATAAAGAGGAGCTTCCGCAAAGTTGAAAGCTTTTTCCTTTCTATCTCTAATTCTCTATTCACATTCACCTGTCACACTTGTACAGTTATGCCGACTGTGATGCTTTATTGTTCGAGATGAGGCAAAAACAAGTGATCGATAATTTTTTGAGAATTTTCGTTGTAGTTGGGGTAGGGTACCCTGGCTTGGCAAGGATTAGACAAAAAGTACAGATATTTTTCTATATATGCAAGAAAAGTCAATAATATTATTGAAGGAGGAAAAGGACTTACATGGCAATGGTATACGTAGCCAGGTTCAGATGATGCGTCGAATGGATAGGACTCATTTGAGTGAATGTGAGAAAATCGAACAAGAATCTCCGTCATGAAACCTGGTTGCATTTTGAACACATTTTTCCATCCTTGCTCATGTCTAGGAACACCACCAATTCCTCTACCTACTGCATACTTGCTTACTTCGCACTTAATCGGATCGTTGTTCTTCGTCATACACTCCTTGAATTCATCCAAGTTTACAAGTTCTTTTCGATCTAGTACTGTGAACAATCCTAAATGTATATGCAATGGATGATTATCCTCTGTCAGATTAATCACGTACCATATTTCACTTGTCCCTATTTTAGGTGTCTCAGTAACCTTTTCATCGTAAGATTTCCCATTCAAATATAGATGTGTTGGCTCATCGATGCTGCTAGTGTACTCGTACATGGCTATATATCTCGTTCGCGAAGCACCGGAAGCATCCGCAACCGGGTACTCAATCAGTCTCTGGGGCACATGACTCTTGTCAACTTCATGCTTCTTGTTGATGAAAAACTTCATGATTTTACCGTTGACTTGGTCAACGGGATCACCACCTGGGAATGGATAAGGGGCATCATTGAGCAATATGACTTCATCAGATGATGACGTGGAGAAATCGACGACCACATCAGCAATCTCAGATGGAGCCAATAGAAGTTTATCAACCACGACCGGCTGTTTATTGTACGCAGAATCGGATCCGATGTGGATAAACCTCAGACCGTTGGAGAATAACATTCTGAAGAATCTTGCATTACTTGCATTGAGTATACGGAATCTATACTTCCTACGTCGGACACTTATCTTTGGCCATGCTTTGCCGTTGACAATAATCATGTTACCAAAATATTCCGGCTGCCATTGTGGATGTATAGAAGGATTATCACCAGTGTTGTTCATGTATATAGAGCCATCCACGTTAAACATTCGATCGAAGATAGCGAGCGTTTGATCGTAATTATGACCAGATGGAAGCCGTAAGGGGTCTTCAATCTCAGGATGACGAATGATGTACGACCCGAAAAGACCAGCTAATATGTTGACTCTTGTTAACCCCATTGCATGATCATGATACCATAGATTGCCAGGTTGTTGATGATTATTATACCGATACGTTCTTTTAGAAAATGTTGGACCAGTTTCTTTGAATCCAGCGGTGAACCATGCATTAGAATGGCCGTCACTTTGTGGCTCAATTATACCGCCGTGAAGGTGTGTCACAGTCGGGACACCTTTCTTTGGCTTGGCAGTTGGTATTGTTGGATCCCATGGTAACAAGTGCTTCTCAGGGAGATGATTTTGCCACTTTACGTAAGTATCGACACCGTGGATGGCTTCAATTGTTGGACCAGGAACTGTTGCTCTTCTTTTTGATACACCAAATGCGAAAACTTTAGTTGGTGGAAGGTCTTTGTGGAATTTCTATAAAAAACACACATCACAGGAGCAGTTATAATAAGTTAATGAGAAAATATGACTAAAATACACAGTCGACATGAATTTCTATTCAGGCTAACTGTTCATGAACTCGGTGGTTCTCTGTCCAAATTAATGGGACTAGCCAAAGAATTAATACTCATTGTATTTATTGTGATGTGTATTAATAAACTAACGTGGAGCAAAGCCAGCTTAGAGATAAATTGCCAAAAGAAGGCAGAAGCATCAGAACATACAAGAATTAGAAGGGTTTGCCGGCCTGACAAGTTTACCAGCTTCAGAACTGTAAGATCTGAGCAGTGTCTCGAATTGTTGCAGCAAGTAGAATTAAGGTTTCTTTATGGGGTTATGTAAGTTGCTTCTTAATCCATACATCTAGAACCAAGGGTTCTGAATGAGACTTGGTGTTGAAATGAAATGGAAAGAGACCAGAGAAGAAGATAGTATTATTACCCATTGCTTGAGGAACATGCCAATCTTGAGTATTTTGGAAACAGGTAGAGCATCTTTGAGGTGATAACCTCTAACTCTAGGCATAGTTGGAAGTTCATCAACAAACATTCTCAGCAGCTTTGGATCTTTAAGATTATCACCTCTCCTCCATGCAGTGGTACTGTTGCTGTCACTGCTAGTAGCTCCTGATGGTGTGATAATGGAAGAAGCCGCAGCAAAACTTAAGAGAAAAAGAAACCAAAACATCTCCATAGTGATTGACAATCTGCCTACAAACAAGTGTGATGAATATATAGTTTTTTTAAAAGTTCTACAAGAATAGAATGAATTTTATAAACATAAAAATGACATTATCTAGGGAGATTTTATTTGAGAGACAGAGAGTGAATGAGTGAGAGAATTTTATACACATGAACTAAATTCTGAGCTTCTTTTTCTTCACCAAACAAAGACTTAGGCTATGGTGGTGGGGTTTTGATATTTTTCCAGATGTGACTACAATTTACATTGACCATATGTGGCTCTCTTAAATGGTGAGACTAAAAATTGCGTTTTAGTGCAATTTCTTACAAGTATAGTCAAATATATACAGTGCTTTAAAACGTAGCTTAATTTACCATATCACTAATCTAATAAGGTAGATAGCTGGAAGAGAACAAATAGAGACAAACCAAGAAAGTAGGATCATTTTTGTTTGTATCGTTGTTTGATGGGAAGATAGAGTTAAGAATGAAATACAAGGTTGCAAGTTCTCCGAGCAACGTTTAGTACTCCTTCCGTTCTTTTTTAATAGACCAGTTTCTATAAATAAAAGTTTCAAAAAAAATATGTCAGTTTCCTAATTGGGAAAGTCAAATGTTATTTTAATTTTTTGGGACCACTTTTCTCTTAACTTCTTTTGATGACAAGTGTCATGTGGACCACTTCACTTTACTTCTTTTGCTAACAGTGTCATGGAGACCATTTCACTTCACTTCTTTTATTGACAAGTGTCATGAGGACCACTTTCAATGATTAGTTCTCTTAATTTCCTTAAATTTCGCTAAAAACAAAACTGGCCTATTAAAAAAGAACGGAGGGAGTACTATTTTTTTTCCTCCCTTGATATGTGGCTTTGAAAAAACAATGAGCTCATAGAAAATGAGTAAGCAGGTATAATGTACAAACTTCTGTACTGATAGGATTTGGATGCAGCTTGAAATTTTTATGGAGCAAAAAAAAAAGAACAAGATTTTGAGAACAAAAAGGCTGACTTTTTATGAAGCAATTTTTTTTTTTTGCTTCCGAATTTTGAGATTAATTTCTACATATAAAAAAGTACAAGTTAACAAGAAAATTAGCATTGCTTTTTACATGTACCATTTTTTAGTTGCACATATAGATTAACATGACTACGAGAGATGGAAGATTTAAAAAATAGTTAACCAGAGTCCGATGATGGTAATGCACTAAAGCTCCTTGATTGAAAATTGGTGATGATGTTCTTGGTGAAGTGAAAATAGACCAATAGAATTATATATATACACAAACATCCTAAATGTCTAAATTTAGGTTTTCAAATTTATTTTAGTTAATGTGATAATAATTAAATTTAGTAATAATCAAATTAAGTTACTCCGTTTATATCAAATTTCCAAATAATTTAAGGTTATTTACAATGTTACAAGTTTTTACGTATTTAGTTTTTTCTTTTTTGAAGCATTTACACATTTAGTGAGATAGGTGCAATTTATATTTTCGGTATAAAACTTAGAAATAAATATATAATATTACCAATTATAGGGTTATGTGTGCTCATGCCTGTCCAAATCAGCTCAGGCTTGTAAAAATTGTGCTTAAGCTTGTGCAAGTGTTAGGGTTGGGCATGAGTTGGCAAGTCCTACTCCTGGGTGGGCAGATGTCTAGCGTATCCCAATCTACAAAGTAAAAAAACACATTTGGCATTTATACGTCGGATAAATGACTAATTAAAATATTACATGATATTTTGCAAATTTTCCTAGGCTCCAAAACTGTATCCAACTCGTTTGTGAAAGAGCTTGGGTAAGTCTGGCAAAACCCTTTTATTGCTCACCAACTTCCTGCTGCTCTTTTTACCTAACCTAGTTTACTTAAAAGGATGCCATAGAATGCCTTTAGTTATTTTATTCCTTCAAACTCTAAAAAGCCGTTTTTGATGAAGTTAGAACTAATGATTTTTAAGCGCACAAACCCTTCTTGTGGAGTCTGAGGTGTTAAGCACAATACTTATGCATACTCATTGTAAGAGCCGCAAGCAGCAGGCCTCTAGGACATTATCATAGTTGCGAGTGAGTCTTTCAGCACTATCTGATTAATTACTTAATACTATTGAAGTAAACCTTGAATTTGGTGTGGCAGGACAATGCGCCAAGCCTTCAATTTGATGTGGTATCTCCCCCCCTCTCCTTTTAATGCCAACAACCCATACTTAAAAATGCTAACTTTTTTTTCGTTGCTCCCGAATTTTCGTCTACGCACGTATGTTTGGGACGTCGCACGTATTATTCATGAAGCCCGTCTTTTTAGTATGCGTCGTTCGATTCTGTCCATATCCAAGTAGATCCGTTGGATACTACTAAACTACGAAGTAGCCCGTTTACAAAACAACACTTTCCTTTTTATTTCTCCTCGATCATTCGTCTTCTTCTACCTTGATTCTCTCTGGCTGTCTTCTCAACAACTGAATCTTCAATTGTGTTTCGAACAACGGAGATCAAGAATTGAATTAATTGTTTTCTTTTCTTCGATTAAGCATGACTAAAATCGTTTAAACTGAGCTGTAATTCTAGGGTTATTTTCGGGGGTTTTATTTGATTTATGTTTATCAACGGTTTACTAAAATCTTTCAATTTCATTTTTTTACATTGAATTCGTAATATCGGTGGTTTGGATTATGGTTCCCCACTTTGTTATTCGAATTTGTACTTCGATGGTTTTTTCTGAAATACAAAAACCTTTATGGATTGAGTTTAGTGTTCAAATATCTGGGTTGTATGTGGCTATTAGATGCATGGGCTAACGTTGGTGATGAAGATGGTGGTTCAAAGTTAATCCAATTGACGATAGATTAGTTGGGTTATCATCTTCTTCCATTAGTAATGTGATTCCGAAATGCTAATTGGGTAAATTCATTTTGTATTGTAACTTGGAATTCTGAAGTTCTGTAAGAATTTTAGGGGGTTTGCTTGATTTGTGTTTCTATGGAAAATATAAAATCTTTTGTCTTTCTTCATACAGATGGAAATGAGTTTTTAGTAGTCACTAAAAAGTCAGGCTTTTTGTTTCTTAATTAGTACAGTACTATTTTTAGGAGAACTTCATTGCAGAATTGTGAGAAGTTAGGGCTATGAGTTTCATATTTCAGGTGGTTCAGATGATTACGTTATATTCGTTGAGTGAGCTTGGCAACCATGTCAAATGTTTAAAAGCTATGGACTATAAATTCAGTGGTGAAACAAGAAGGAAATAGAATGGAAAACTAGCGAGTCCAGTTGGTAGAGTGAACATGAGAATCAAAGTCAAACAACTTTTCTATTATACATTATGGTTGTTTTCTTTTGCAATTTTCATGACGCTTTTCAAACCACAATCTTTGTGTGATGTTAACTGGTGCAGATTTTTCCAATTGGAATAGAATGAAGCTTTGTTACTGTGATGGTGATCAAATGCTTTCATGTGCTTAGATTTATTTGATGTTGTTACATGTAGACTATGTAGTCTGTGTTAGAGACTGGAAAATCATTTATTAGGTTTGCCAATATGATGCTGGGTTCTGTTCTATGCACTGCAGTTGGATTCCCACTTGGTTGGGCTCATTTGAAGCTTATGAAGAAGGTAGAGGAACAAAGGCTGGCTTATGAAAATCTATGCTTCCAGATGAGAGAAAAGAAAAGGCTGGGGTTGGCCGTGCCATTGACAGGCTTGAGGAGAACTTCAGAAGATCGAAATAACAGATACAAGAAGAAAGTTACATCTAGGTAAAGAAGTGAAACAACTTGGCATCTTTTTGATATATGGCTCACACAGCCTCACACATGCACTGTACATCCATTTCTCCCATGGTAATGTAGTCTGTTGGTTATGGAATCCAAGATCCAAATTCATTATTTGTCTATGTTTTCCATTTGTTTGGTCTATACAATAATCCAGCAGGCATAGTAGAGAAACATTATAATATTTATGTTGTGTTACTTTTTCTGATTTGCTGACTTCTTCTAATGTTGGTCTCAATATTAACAGATTACATTATAATATTTATTGTTTGTCTTGCAGTCTTGACTGTATTTGCAGACCTCTCCCCCTTCAGTTACAAATTTGCTAATTCCCATTACAGCTAAATCCGGATTTCATTCATAAAGAAAATGTTACAGAACTCCCTTTTGTTGAGGTGTATCGACATGCAACGCACGTGCACTCTGCTTGTACAATTAAGGTAAATAAGAAATGAAAAGAATGTGATCTGGAACAAAGATTTTGAGCATCTGTGCGCTGAATTAACTGCCTCTCAAAATAACATTTCTCATCCACAAATCTTAAAAAATAAATTTACAATGATAAAGGATTAAACAAAACTCACTGTATATCCCCACTACGATCATCACTGACCAGAGTAAAAGAAAATATAAGAAAAGAAACTTTGGGTCCCGAATATGCTAGTTTGGATACATATTGAATCTTATAACTTACTGAGGTTGAAAAATGAAAGATCCAGCAGAATTTTGTTGGTGTCAGTGTCTGCACGATGAAAGATGTGTGTACCTTCTTCTCCACATAGGACCCTATAACTGCCGAGCTTAAAAATGTCTGCTAACTAATAGTCCCGGGCTTAGGAGTAAAAATGTTTTTGCTTTTTTCTCGTGAACTTCCTTCCAAAACTTCCGCCATAGGGAAACTATACGTCAGTGCTTGATATTTAAGAAAGCCTGAATAAATAATATGTTTAATGGAGCATGAATCCACTGAACCTCTTTTTCTTCATTGTCCTTTTGCTAAATATGTATGGGTTACCGATCTTTTCCCAGTTGATTTAAATTTTGATACATCTACTACCTTTCTAGATGTTTGTCAAGATTGGATAGGTAAAAATAATCATGTCATTCTCTTGGAAATAATTTTGACAAAAATTTAGTTTATCCGGAAGGAAAGATGCAATAGATCTTTCAAAAAACAACAACAAACACATACCCAATTAGCCCTAGAGAATTAAAGACACTTTATTTTTTGGCATAAGGATAAATACTTAGCTAATAAAGACTCAGCTGGAATAGTGGAAAAACCTAAATGGAAAGCTCTCAGAACTTCTCAAAAGAAATTGAATTTAGATGCAACCTGGATTTCAATAAATGTACCAGCAGGGTTTTCTTTAATCTTCATAAATGATGCAGGGGGTTTCGAACAGGGCATAGCAGGACCTATCACAGCCTCATCCCTGGAAGAAGCAGAAGCTTTAGGACTTCTGCAAGCATCACTTGGACAACAGAGGAAAGCCTATCAAATCTCAGTGTGGAGGGAGGCTGTAAGAATCTTTTTGATTACTTGAATGAAATATCTTCTCAAATTTCTGGCAGAATCAGACTATTTATGGATGAAGTAAAAAGAGACTTCAATCGTTATCATAATTTTTTAGGTTTTTTTTTACATTCCAAGATTAGCAAACAATGTAGCTGATATTTTAGCAAAGGAGGCTAAATCTTTTAAAACAATTACCAATTGGAGGAATGAACCTCCATCTTGTATTTTGAATGCTTTAGAAGTAGATAAATCTAATGTTGGGTTGGAATTGATAACCCAATATTAGATGGCTCTACTATCCCTGGTGTAAGGGTTACCAACTCCCTAAGTTAGCATTTGAATACATTTTAACTTACAAAAAAAAATCAAAAAAGTTAACAATCAACACCCAATGCGTAAAATGCTTCATTATTTACTTTCATGTATACAATGGGATCCAAAAGGGAATAATACAGACATAACTCAGTTTTCAAGAAAAAATGATTACAGATCTTTTGATTTGTTATTATCTTCACAAATTGAATCTCAATGGTTTGCTAACTCTTTCATTTGTTTCTTTTCTTAATCTTCAGTATTCTTGTTTTTTGATTCACTATAATCTCTTTAGGTTTTTATGTTAAATATGATCAACTAATCCTCACTGTTCTCTCCTAAGATGTTGTTGCAGCTTGTGATTTCTATTATGGCGTTTGCCTTCTGTATAGTTGTGTTCTGGAGTTTGTCGAGCTTGTTATTTTTGATTGTTTGACAGTATGGAAGATCTGTGAGGCCTTCAATGACATTTGGTGGATTAAAGTTCAATTCTGATTCAACCCAGTTACCTTGTTTAGGAATAATACGCCTTTCCCTCAGTTCAAAAAATTTCAAAAATCAGGACTACCAAGTCATCCGTAGATTAAGACTGCTCTGTATACTTGAAATATCTTTAACCATATGTTCTTTCCTCATTAGTTCTGTACGATTTTTCCTATCTTTATTGAGGATAATCTAGGAATAGGTAACAATATCTTGCACCTACCTAGTATAAACCCTAATAAAAATTATTTCCCGTCTCAATTCTTGATTCTCCACCTTAATCCTAAAAACCCAAAAGCTTTCTCCTAGTTCACAATGGCGGAAGAAGGAACAAATCAAGTTGAAGATTTGGTCAACAAGTTCAAGCAGGGTACTCTAGATTTAGGTAATATAGAAGAAGTGGTGGTGGTTCAAAAATACAATAACTCCGAAGACAAAGAAGATGGAGAGACTGCATAGGAGGCTTCTGCAATCGGGAAAATCATCATTGAAGGAAGGATGAATCATGACCTTGTTAAAAAGTACATTCAATATACGTGGCCATTCATACCTGTTGAAGATATTCGAATTGTTGAGATTGAACCTAACCTATTCATTTTCAAGTTTACCCAATCGGATTTTCTTAACAAAGTAATAAATGAACGTCCTTGGAGCATCAACAAGAAACTCTTGGTGGTCCATGATTACATACCAAGCATGATTTATTCAGAAAAACGTTGGGGTTTCCAACAGTTATGGATTCAATTGAAATTTCTTTTGCCTGAGCACATGAATATTGCTGCTGTAACAAAAATCGATGAGATAATGGGAGAAGTTATGGCAATTGAACGTAAAGATGCTATACCAAATGGTAGTGATCCAATTAAGGTTTGTGTCAATATAGATCTTACAATTCCACTGAGAAGGGGAGTCACGGATATCACCAATGCAGGATTGTCTAAATGGATTAAGTTTTTCTATGAAAGACGACCAAGTGGTATACGCACTGACTGTTATGTAGTTCAACACTGCAAGGTTTCCTGTAAGGATGCTGCTAATTTCCTTGAAAAAGCGCATGAAAAACCTTACTTCTTTGGGAAAGTTAGCAACTTGAGGAAAACTATAACTTCAAGTTCTACTACTAATGCACCGGTTTCGAGGAAAAATCAGAAGAATTTCGCCAAAACTACTGTCTTTGTTCCACCTAAGGATGGAGTTCCCATTAACTTGGATTTCTTACTCAAGAACAATGAGTCTGAAAATGATGAAGCTCTTATATTAGGTAAAAGGCTTAGAACTTCTACTGAAGATTCCTCGAGTTCCATAGATGTTATATCCTTTTCAACCAATGCCATTTGTGATGACCTTACGGAGAACCAAACAACTCAAAGGTGCACATCTCAAGAAACACAAGCTGGATATGCATTGACGGAGAGTCAGGTAAATCCCATCTATTTTATCACTTTTTATCGATTCTTTCTTACCCGCTGCATTAATATCTTCCTTTGTTTTTTTGACTTTTGTCTTATATGTGATATAGTTAGTCATATAACCTACATTACTGCTTGCATTTATTCCCCAATTAGGGTTAGCTCATTTAAGGCTTTTTACTTCATTTAATTTGTTCTAAAACACTTCACGTGTTACGTATTAATTTCATGCAAATTAAAGGCTTTTCTTTCACCAACAAGTTTAAAGCTCTTATTCTCATCCTAGTGGTTTTTCATTTTAACAATCCTTGTTCTGCAGTTAATCAAATAGTCGCCCACAACATGAAAATTCTTTCATGGAATGTCCAAGGTTTTAAATCCTCTTCAACTAGGAATCACCTTAGTGATTTTATCAGAACTCAAAACCTGACATAGTTTCCCTAAGTGAAACCAAAGTTAGTCAAATTAAAAGTAAACCTCTTCTTTCCCAATGTATCCCAATCAAGACTTTATTGAGCCAGTTGGTCTCTTTGGTGGTTTAGTGATTCTCTGGAAAAATGGGTTTACTTGTGACCTTGTTGATTCCAGCAATAATATGTTCAACCTAGTCATTCAGTCAGACCATAGAAAACCTGAGTTTTTACTTACCTGCATGTATGGGTACTCTGATTACTCTAAAAAGAAAGAGAAATGGGATTATATTCATGAGATTAGTAAAGCTACCAATTCTCCTTGGATCCTTTTAGGTGATTTAAATTTTCACTTGTTGGATAATAATAATGGTGCTTCTTCATCTTCAGATGGCTTAGTCAACAACATAGTTAGGTCTTGTGGTCTTGAAGATATTGGGTTTATTGGGAAAGATTACACTTGGAATAGTAATAACTTAGGCACTGGTTCAAGAAGATCTAGAATAGACATGGCTCTAGGAAATAGGGATTGGAGTGCTCATTTCCAAAATTCTAAGCTCTTGCATCTTACACAGGTTGGTAGTGATCATATCCCAATCATGCTAGTCATAGCTCATTCATGGTTAAATGATAATTCTTGCATTCCTGTTACTGAAAATGCTTGGAGTTCTAGAGTTTCTGATTCACCTGGTTTTCAGCTGGTCAAGAAACTTCAAAACACAAGAAAAAACTTATCCATTAAACATGGAACATTTTAGAGATATCAATCAGAAAGTGGATAACTTACAACAAGAGCTCAATATTCTTCAAGAACAACCTTATAATGATGAGAACCATAAAAAAAATTTCACATCAACAAAGATATAGATAACTGTCATAAAATGAAGAGTGAATTCTATCAGCAGAAATCTAGAGATCACTTCATCAAAGATATGAACACCAACAACAAATATTTTCATATTAAGGCAAACAGAAAGAAAGCTAGGAACAACATTTATTCTATCCAAGATCATTGCAGCAATTGGCTACATACAAGAGAGGAAATCTCCATTCATCTCACTGATCATTTCAAGTCCATAAGTACATCTACAAATCCAGTACTTGAAGAAGGTC
This sequence comes from Papaver somniferum, assembly GCF_003573695.1. NCBI lineage: Eukaryota > Viridiplantae > Streptophyta > Magnoliopsida > Ranunculales > Papaveraceae > Papaver > Papaver somniferum. Next base: position 51,219,855 of record NC_039361.1, on the reverse strand, counting down.
TTTTCTTAATCATTCCTACTTTAATCACTGATGCAGATAATATACTTCTAACTAGAATTCCTTATTCTCAAGACATCTTTGATACTCTCAAATCTATGGAGAATTGGAGTGCTCCAGGTCCAGAAGGGTTTCAAGCAAGTTTTTACAAGAGTCAATAGAGTATTGTTGGAGAAGGTGTTTGCAATATGGTGACAAGGTTCTTTGAGACTAAACATATCCTAAAACAGATCAATAAACCTACATATCATTAATACCCAAGAAGAAGAAACCAACATGTGCTGCTGATTATAGACCAATTGGTCTATGTAATACTTCATATAAGATGAAGTTTTTCAAAACTTTATCGGCCAGTTTAACGATGCAAAAATGTTGCTTGTTAACACTCTAAAAGAGCTATATGGGTTAAGAACTGAATTGATAAAGGTCAATACCGAACTTGCTCTAATGAATACACGATTTAAGGACCGTCTCAATGTCGTATCTGAAGAAGCTGTCAATTTTGTCTGTCACAAGCTTGAAGGTCTCGGAACCAGTGAAATTTCCGTACCGTAACTCTGATTATCGCTTGTGATTGCTATTTGTTTTTAGAGTTGTTTTTGATTTATTTTGTCTAGGAAACTTCTTATGAGAATTTATTTCTTGTGTTTTTAGAAGGATTACTAGGGTTTGGAATAGCCATTATTGTGAGTACACATAGCTATTTCCATTGTTTTCATCTTCAATGTTTTTAGATTTATTTATTTAAATTCCAAGTCATTTGGAAGATGATTTTTGCAATTTTAATCTTTATGATTTTATATATTGCAAATTGTTATGGGATATGTTGTTTACGTCCGTGAACCTGTGACTGTCCCATACTTGTTCAAAAGTTATCTCTATTATGTCGGTATGAAAGTATTGATAAAATATAGAATGAACTTTTGACAAACAAAAGTTAAAGCCTTTTATGTCATTATGCAAATATTGATTGAAGAAAGGATGCACTTTTGTTTACAAGGATTAAGTCTATTCTATGTCATTGTGAAAATAGTGATGAAAAATAGAATGAATCCTTGTTTATTCCGCAGTATTGGTCTATCTCCGATCCACATTGTTGTGCGTATATTGTGTTCCTCCGTAAGTTCTCTTATGTCGAGCATGGCCAATTGAATTGATTATTTTTTTGGTTTATTCAATTGAGATTTTTGGTTTCAAATCCATGTTTTCACGTGATTTGGTCATATCCAAAGAAATCCTTATTTTCTTGCAAAAGCAAGGTCGCCTTTGTTGCTCTTTCGGGAATGACATTTTATGGGGGAGAGTTCTTTTTGAACTTGTGCTTAATTGACAAATCTTTGTGGGGAGTGCGACTATGGAATATTATAGGGGTTATCTTTTATCTTTATAAACTATGTTAGAGCATTGCTCGGTCGAACTCGCATGTGTTGATATCTCAAGCATGTTTGTCAATGTTAGTGATCAAAACTATAAGTCTTGATTTCTAGTCTACTATAGCTAAGTCTCGGACTAGTATCGAAAGTGTAGTTGAGCTCAAGGACTTCATGGCGATTCATCATACAAGAAGAAGAACTACTCAAGGAACCGGTGAAACTTCTCGACAAAAAGGTATGTGAAGACTTGAACTTATCTGTCACTCAAAAGTCTATCTACTCTTTCTCCTACTTCTTGAGACAAAAAGTTGTATGTCATATATAGACTTCGATTATACACATTTGGTATTTTGAGCCGAGTATACCTCGCCTATCTATATCTCGAAATATGTGTTGGTAAGCGTTTCACTTCGGCCATGTTTATCTTTACCTAGTGACGAAAGTCATGATATGTTTCAATCACTTTGAAAATTTCTATGACGAGAAATGGTGTAACAGCTATATAACGTACTCTAAGAATGTTTCAATGGTTGGAATAAGAGTTCAGATTACATAACCAATAATGGATATAAGTATTGTTATGGAAACACATATGTGCATAAGTCCTATCCCTTGAACCAAAGTTTGCGAACTTTGTTGATCAAGAGAAACCGGAAGAATGGATTGTTTCCAAGTACGCGAACTCAGTCCGCGAACTGCCGAACTTCTCATCCCGAGAAATTCTGCTGGAGTTGAAAAACTTGTTGCGTGAGTACCAGTCCGCGAACCCAGTCCGTGGACCTGTGGAAAGTCTTTGCCGAGATTTTCTGTTGGAGTTTGTAAACTCTGCCCAGTTGCTTAAGTCCGCGAACCTAGTGTGCGAACTTAAGAAGGTTATATATCTGAATATGATTTCTGAACTTAAACTTATAAAGACTAAGGAATGTAATTTTCAAACTGTGGCTATAAATTTCATGAACCTATTCGAGTGAATCAAATCATTTTTGCTTCAATTGTGTCTTGTGTAGTACATAAGATTTCCTTGCAATTGAACAACTCTCTAACTAGTTCAATTGATTCATTTGAACTAGTTATGGTGAAGAAGAATATGGTTGGTATGAAATGCTCATATGGCTAACCTTTTGGTTAACTATTGTTGAACCAACAATGTACACGTTTGGGTACGGTTAACCAACCTAGAAGCATGCAGTTCATTTGTGTATAACAAGCTAAGTTTTCGATCCAACGGTTGAGAAATATTAGCTTGAATCTAAATCAGGTTTTCATCTAACGGTGGATATTATTTGCTTTGTGACCAAGGGGAAACCCTGATTTGAAAGACTATGTAAGGGGATATCTAGTATTGTGCAAAACTAATCCCACATTTCATGTGTGATACTATTTTGCGTGCTAGAGTCGTTTCTCCTTTAACCTTTGTTTTTCTTCTTCTAAAACCAGGTTAACGACTTAAAGACTTCACCGGGATTGTGAAGCCAGACCTATACTACTTTTATCATAGTTGTGTGATCTGATCTTGCATCTTCTATCCTACGAGTACAATCAGATTGATTGGCTTGATATTAATATCTTCGATAGGCAAGATATAAAAAGCAATCACAAACATCTTCGTCTCATTGTTTGTAATTCCACAACATCTTGTTTTGCTAACATACGATTAAGATTGTTATGAGGTGATTGATTTATCTAGGCTGTTCTTCGACAATATAAGACCATATTATCAATTGGTTCCTGTTCACTTTGATTATTATCAAAAGACGGAACAACAAATTTAGGGTTTTTCTGTGGGAGACAGATTGATCCTTTGATAGACTATTCTGTGTGAGACAGATTTGTTTATTGTCAAAGCCTACGCTTTTGGGTTGTAGCAACTCTTAGTTGTGGGTGAGATCAGCTAAGGGAATCAAGTGTGCGGTATCCTGCTGGGATCAGAGGCGTAGGGAGTACAACTGTACCTTGGATCAGTGGGAGACTGATTGGGGTTCAACTACAGTCCAGTCTGAAGTTAGATTGGAGTAGGCTAGTGTCTGTAGCGGCTTAATACATCTTGTGTTCAATCTGTACTAGGTCCCGGGGTTTTTCTGCATTTGCGGTTTCCTCGTTAACAAAATTTCTGGTGTCTATGTTATTTCAGTTTCCGCATTATATTGTTTTATCTTTATAATTGAAATAATACAGGTTGTGTGTTAGATCATCAATTAGAGTAATCCAACCTTTGGTTGTTGATTGTCATTGATTGATCCTTGGATATTGGTCTTTGGTACCATCCATGCTATTCCTTGTATTTGATTAGTACTCGCAGTTTCTGTTTGAGGAAATCAAATCAAGAGAAAGAGATATAAACTCGTTGATGTACTTTTAATTGATTGAGTCTTGTTGATTCTCTTAAAAGTATATTCGAGTTTGTGCATACAGATTTCTAAGCGAAATATTGGGTGATGTTGTTAGACCCCCGCTTTTTTAATTGGTATCAGAGCAGGAAAACACGTTCAAGACCTTACAAGTCTGTGTTTGTAGAGATCTGACTATATGGACCACAAAGTCTCAATTGACGCCTCACCAGGTTTAAAAACCAATCTTAGGAAAAAGTCTGATAAACTGTTTACTCTTCAAAAAGGGTTGGATTTGAAAATATCCGGATCAACTCTGGTCTTGTTGCATAAATTGCACTTCTTAAGTATTTGATTCCTGGTAATAGTCCCTTGATGGATCTGAGTAACTCCAGTTTTTCCTCTCTTGAGATTAGTCGTAAATCAGATGGTAAACAACGATCAAATGTTGTGAAAATTGATATGATTAGGAACCACTCAGACAAACTTCAAAGTATTGGCCCGTATTGGTATTGTGATTCCTTCGATCACATTCAACAAGTTTGTATGTCTTTTGAAAAGAGACTGAATGTTGCAAGTGATCCTTGTAAGAAAACTAAACAACTCTGTGTTACTCTAAAAAGACAGACAAAACTATCAGGAAATTATAAACAGAAAAGTACTGATAATATGGGTACCTTTGCTTTAAGTCATATATCTCCCTTTTAATGGTTCCTTGACAGTAGATGTAGTTATTTATTACATACGATAGGAAATTCTCCATGGGTTGTGTCATCTATCTACTGTGAAAGTGGAAGAGAGTCTACAACCAAAACAAAAGGACAACTTCAAAATACGTGCAAGTTTGGTTGTTATCTTTCACAAATAGAACCAGGAAATTCTGATGAAACTCTGAACGATCCTCTTTGGGTGAATGCAATGCATGAAGAGTTAAATCAATTTCAAAGACAAGACGTGGGGGATCTTGTACCATGTCTTTCCAATATCAATATTATTGGTTCCAAATGGGTATTCAAGAATAAGTCTGATAAATTAGGCACAACTGTCAGAAACAAAGCCATACTTGGCACTCAAGGATATTCATGGATTGAAGAATTTGAGTTTGACGAAAGACCTGTTCATGTGGGATTCCCTAAGTCTACTCTACTTTTGTTATCTCATGCTTGTTTTCCTAAGGACAAGCTGTTTCGAATGGATAATCGTCATAGGTCCCATGAGACTAGTATATCCAGAATCAAAAGGAGGAGGATTTCTGCTCACACAACAAACCTTGAAATTTCACGATGTGATAAACAAGGGGAGATTTTGGCTCACAACGTCTCTACCTAACTTCATAGACGTTCGCATCCTCATCTTTAACTTGAGAAAATGGGTTTTTACGTCTTTTTGGCTCAAGTAATATTTTCTTGGTTAAAAAGGTTTGTTTAAAACTATATAAATTATGAACTAAAAAAGTATTGTTGTCTAGGATTTTAGTTGTTTGTAAACGTTGTGTTATTTCCCAAAGGATTACTATTTCATGGCTCGTGTAACTAGAGGCAGCACAAGCAAGGATGCAGTTGAAGCAGCTAACGTACATCGGTGTATAGGAATTTCCTCCACAAGGGTGAAGAAAGTGAAGGTTGCAATTAATGGTAAAGGTCCTTCCTCAAACTGGTTCTTTTCTTCTAATCAAAGTGATGAGAACTTCAGTAACCTGGTAAAAGAATTCATCAGCAAAAGGAACGGTTTAAAATCCCAAATCTCTTCGTCTTTGGAAGAGCTAATTCACTATGAACGGATGTTGTTTCTAACGATGAACACCGTACGTAAACTGAAAAGAGAACCTAGTAAGTTGACAGTTATTTCCAAAGAGTTCGAGGAATTGGATGATCCCATTATCAATGGTTTTTTCAACAACGAGAAGGAATTCTCCGAAGAGGCCTTGGGAAAACTTCATGTTGCTTAGTGTATCTTCTTTTTGGTTTAGTTGGAAGAATAACTAGTGCTTGAATAGCAATGATTGTGACTACACATAGCTATTATTTTTCATCTTCTTGTTCTTTTTTAGGTTTATTGGTTTAAATTCTAAAAATATTTGGAGGATGATGGTTTGCAGCATTTAATCTTTATGATTAATTGTTATATTGCAATTTGTTATGGGATATTGGTGTTTACGTCTGTGAACTATGTTGTCCCATATTTTGTCAAAAGCAAAGTCGTTCATGATCGGTATTCATGTATTGATTTAAGGATGAATAGACTTTTGACATATCCAAAATTTAAGCCTATATTGTCAATTATTTGATGAAATATAGGTTTAATCTTTTGTGTTCAAGGATTATGTCTATTAAATATCATTGTGCAAATAGTGATGGAAGATAGAATGAATCCTTGTGTATTCCACAGTATTGATCTTCACTGATCCATATTTTATATAGTACTGTGAGGCTCCGTAATGTGTCTTATGTTGAGCACGATACAACCAAGTTGATTAATTTTTGATTAGCTTTGTTGGTTGTTCCGTAAGGTACTTTATGTTGAGCATTCTTGAACTAAATTAATCATCTTGTTTGGTTATTTAGTTATTGCTCCATAAGTCTTTTTATGTCGAGCAAAACAAATGACAATTAAATTGACTACTTTTGTAATTAGTTTGGTTGTGTATTCCAATTGGATTAATTATGGGTTCTCTTGTAATTAATCTAGTTGAGTATTTTCATACTCCGTAAGATTCCTCTTATGTTGAATATATGAACGACTATCCTATTCATTTTCTAATGGTTATGTTAGTCCTATGCTCCGTAAGTTCTTTTATGTCGAGCATAATCAATTAAGTTCATCACTTTTGTGTTTAATTTGATTGCGTATTCCGATTAAATTAATCACGGGTTTAGTTTTAATTAATTTGATTGTGTTTTTGGCTATAGAAAATATTTCTCATGGTTTTTGGTGTCCGATCAAAATCCTTCTTTTCTTTTGAAATTTAGGTCGCTCTTGTTGTTCCCTTGGGAATGACATCAAATGGGGGAGAGTTATTTTGAACTTGTGCTTAATGGTCATATCTTGAGGGGTGTGCGGCTGTGGAATTTTAAAGGGGTTATCTTGTATCTTTAAACTCCTTGATGAATGATATTAGATTCGGCTATATGATTGCATCTAAATTAGATGGTATGTATTTTCTTTTACACATGAAATGTCTCTTACAGAAATTTCATTATGATCCCGTTCTTGCACCTTTGCCAATTTTATTGACAAAAGGGGGGAAAATTAATATGTAGTTCACACTACAAATACATATGGTTTTCGGATCATTGTGTAAGGGGGAGTGGTTTCCATGTGAGATGGAGTATTGACTAAGGGGGAGTGATACATATCACCATAGTATTATTGTTGAAGTTTTGATACAATTGGACTTTGACACTGTGTAATAATATTATGACACTGTATAACAATGATCGACACCGATGTTTTCTCATTGTTATAGCTACGTATCTTCAACAACGGTGATTCTAAACTTATAACCTTTGGGATCATTGGAGTACTTGTAAGTGACGAAGATTTCGAGGAATGTTGAAGATTAGACATGTGGAATAGGAGCTACTAAAGTTTCTTTATCTTTTTTGTATTCCATATGTATTGATAGTTTTGTCACTAAAATTTACAAAGGGGGAGATTGTTAGAGCATTGCTCGGTCGAACTCCCATGCGTTGCTATCTCAAGAATGTTTGTCAATGTTTGTGATCAAAACTATAAGTATTGATTTCTAGTCTACTATAGCTAAACATATGACTAGGATAGAAAGTGTAGTTGAGCTCAAGGACTTCATGGAGATTCATCATACAAGAAGAAGAACTACTCAAGGAACCGGTGGAACTTCTCTACAAAAAGGTATGTGAAGACTTGAACTTATCTGTCACTCAAAAGTCTATCTAATCTATCTCCTACTTCTTGAGACAAAAAGTTGTATGCTATATATAAACTTAGATTATACACATTTGATATTTCGAGCCGAGTATACCTCGCCTATCTATATCTCGAAATATGTGTTGGTAAGCGTTTCGCTTCGACCATGTTTATCTTTACCTAGTGACGAAAGTCATGATATCTTTCAATCACTTTGAAAATTGCTTTGACGAGAAATGGTGTAACAACTATATAACGTCCTCTAAGAATGTTTCAATGGTTGGAATGAGATTTTAGATTAAATAACCAATGATGGACATAACTATTATTGTGGAAATACATATGTGCATAAGTCCTATCACTTGAACCAATGTTTGCGAACTTTGTTGATCAAGAGAAACCGGAAGAATGGCTTGTTTCCAAGTCCGCGAACTCAGTCCGCGAACTGCCGAACTTCTCATCCCGAGAAATTCTGATGGAGTTGACAAACTTGTTATGTGAGTACCAGCCGGCGAACCCAGTCCGCGAACCGGCGGAAAGTCTTTGCCGAGATTTTCTGCTGGAGTTTGTAAACTCTGCTCGGTTTCTTAAGTCCGAGAACCTAGTTTGCGAACTTAAGAAGGTTATATATCTGAAGATGATTTCTGAACTTAAACTTATATAGACTAAGGAATGCAATTTGCAAACCGTGGCTATAAAGTTCATGAACCGATTCGAGTGAATCAAATCATCTTTGCTTCAATTGTGTCTTGTGTAGTACATAATATTTCCTTGCAATTGAACAACTCTCTAACTAGTTAAATTGAGGTGAACTAGTTACGGTGAACAAGAATACGGTTGGTATGAAATGCTCATATGGCTAACCTTTTGGTTAACTATTGTTGAACCAACAATGTACACGTTTGGGTACGGTTAACAAACCTAGAAGCGTGCATTTCATTTGTGTATAACAAGCTAAGTTTTCGATCTAACGGTTGAGAAATATTAGCTTGAATCTAAATCAGGTTTTCATCTAACAGTGGATATTGTTTGCCTTGAGACCAAGGCGAAAACCTGATTTGAAAGACTCTATAAGGGGACATCTAGTATTGTGAAAAACTAATCCCCACACTTCACGTGTGATACTAGTTTGCGTGCTAGAGTCGCTTCTCCTTTAACCTTTGGTTTTGTTCTTCTAAAACCAGGTTAACGACTTAAATACTTCATTGGGATTGTGAAGCCAGATCGATACTACTTTTATCGTAGTTGTGTGATCTGATCTTGCATCTTCTATCGTACGAGTACAATCAGATTGATTGGCTTGAGATTAATATCTTCGATAGGCAAGATATAAAAAGTAGTTACAAACATCTTCGTCTCATTGTTTGTGATTCCGCAACATCTTGTTTCGCTACCATAAGATTAAGATTGTTGTGAGGTGATTGATTTATCTAGGTTGTTCTTCGGGAATATAAGACTGGATTATCAATTGGTTCCTGTTCACCTTGATTATTATCAAAAAACGGAACAAAAACTTTAGGGTTTTTCTGTGGGAGACAGACTGATCCTTTGATAGACTTGTCTGTGTGAGATATATTTTTTTATTGTCAAAACCTGCGATTTTGGGTCGTAGCAACTCTTAGTTGTGGGTGAGATCATCTAAGGGAATCAAGTGTGCGGTATCCTGCTGGGATCATAGGCGTAGGGAGTACAACTGTACCTTGAATAAGTGGGAGACTGATTGGGGTTCAACTACAGTCCAGTCCGAAGTTAGCTTGGAGTAGGCTAGTGTCTGTAGCGGCTTAATACAGTGTGTGTTCAATCTGGACTAGGTCCCGGGGTTTTTCTGCATTTGCGGTTTCCTCGTTTACAAAATTTCTGGTGTCTGTGTTATTTCAGTCTCCGCATTATATTGTTTTATCTTTATAATTGAAATAATACAGGTTGTGCGTTAGATCATCAATTAGAGTAATCCAACCTTTGGTTGTTAATTGTCATTGATTGATCCTTGGATATTGGTCTTTGGTACCATCCAAGTTATTCCTTGTATTTGATTAGTACTCGCAGTTTCTGTTTGAGGAAATCAAATCAAGAGAGAGAGATATAAACTCGTTGATGTACTTTTAATTGGTTGAGTCTTGTTGATTCTCTTAAAAGTATATTCGAGTTTGTCCATACAGATTGCTAAGCGAAATATTGGGTGGTGTTGTTAGACCCCCGCTTTTTCAAACTCCTTGATGAATGCATTTAGCTTCGGCTTTATGATTGCATCTAAATAAGTTGGTATGTTATTCTCTTTTGGTCATGAAGTATCTCTATGAAAGTTTCCTGAGGATCCCACTAGTTTCCGTACCTTTGCCAATTTATATTGACAAAAAGGGGGAGAATTAATGTGTAGTTTCATACTACAAGTACATATGGTTTACAGATCATTATGTCAGGGGAAGTGGTTTTCATGTCGAGATGCAGTATTAACTAAGGGGGAGTGATACATATCACCATAGTATTGTTGTCAAAGTTGTGATACAATTGAACTTTGATGCTGTGTAATAATACTATGACACTGTATAACAATGATCGAGAGCACTTGTTTTCTCATTGTTACCGCTACGTATCTTCAACAACTATGATGCTAAGTTGAACACGTTTAGAATCATGGAGTACTTCGAAGTAACGAAGATTTCTAGTCGTGTTGAAGATGCTAAGGAGACTAAGCATTTGGATGAGAAGCTACAAAGTTTTATTTATTTTGTAATCCATATGTATTGATAGTTTTGTCATTAAAATTGACAAAGGGGGAGATTGTTAGAGCACTGCTCGGTCGAACTCGCATGCGTTGCTATCTCAAGCATGTTTGTCAATGTTAGTGATCAAAACTATAAGTTTTTATTTCTATCCTATTTATAGATATCTCGGACTAGGACATAGATTGTGTAGTTGAGCATTAGACTTCACGGCGTTCATCATTTGAAGACGAAGAACTACTAAGGGGAGCTTGTGGAACTTCATCAACAAAAGGTATATGGAGACTGAAACTCATCTATCACCTGGAAAGTCTATTTCTACTCTATCTCCTATATTGAGACATAAGTCGTATTACGATATAGTTTTCTCGAAATATGTGTTGGCAAGCTTTCGCTTCGACCAAGTTCATCTTATATTCTTGACGAATGTCAGAATATGATCATGTGAAAATTGCCGAGTAACATCTTACATGGTTTGTGTAATACAATCATTTGGTATAGACTTGGAATGTTTCGTTATGATTATTTCAATATCTTGAAAATTGCTTTGATGTTAATAGTGAGTGAAAACGGCTATTGTCATCCTCTAAGAAAGTTTCAATGATTGAAATAAAGAGTTTAGAATCAAGTAACCATGTTTGGATATAAATATAGTGTGTTCTCACATTTGTGTACAAGTCCAAAACCGGGAACCTAAAGTATGCGTATTCGTACGCGTATTGGAAGTTGTTGGATGTCTGGGAAAGTATGCGTACCCGTACGCATATTGGCGGAAGTCTCACGTCCGTGAATTTCTGCTGGAGCTTGGAAGTGTGAATTGATATGCGCACCAGTACGCGTACTGGCGTGACCAAACTCGATCCGGCTACTTATGCGTACCTGTTTGCATACTTGAGTTGGTTACTTTCTAAAATCGGTTGTACATGAACTTAAACATTTATAAAATAAGGAATGCGATCTTTGCAAACCGTGGCTATAATATTCATGAATTGATTCGAGTGAATCAAACCGATTTTGCTTCAATTATGTTCTTATATACTTCTATGAGAATATAGCAATTGAATGGATCTTTAGCTAGTTTCATTTGAGTCATTTGAACTAGTTGTGGTTAAGATGAATAAGGTTGATATGAGAGTAATCATATGGCTAACTTCGGTTAACTATTGTTGAGCCAACACGGTGTATACATTTGGGCACAATTACATAAACATAAATGAGGGTACATTTCATTTGTGTGTAACAAGCTAAGTTCGATCTAACGGTTGAAAGATATTAACTTGGTTGAATCAGGTTTTTCATCTAACGGTGAATATTGAATGCTTTGTTACCAACGTAACTTGGATTGCAAACCCTGATTTGAAAACTATATAAAGAAGAACTCTAGCAACTGGGGAACCTAATCCACACACCTCCTGAGTGTTACTATTTGCATCAACTAGAGTCGATTCTCCTTTAACCTTAGGTTTCTATCGAGACCATGTAGGTTAACGACTTCAAAGACTTCATTGGGATTGTGAAGCCAAACCCAACTATTTTCTTTGTAGTTGCGTGTTCTGATCTTGCCCGATTATATCGTTTAAGTACTATCTTCTCTAAGATTTGCTCGAGATTTAATCTCCGATAGGAAAGATAAAAAATAATCACAAACACTTTTGTCTCATCGTTTGTGATTCCACAATATCGAGTTTCTCCGTCATACGAGTTGGATTATTGTGAGGTGATTGATAATACTAGGCTGTTCTTCGGGAATATAAGTCCGGGTTATCAATTGGTTCATGTTCACCTTGATTTATCAAAATATGGAACAAAACTCTTGGGTATTTCTGTGGGAGACAGATTTATTCATTTTATATACTTTTCTGTGGGTGAGACAAATTTTTTTATCAAGTCTTCGACTTTGGGTCGTAGCAACTCTTGGTTGTGGGTGAGATCAGCTAAGGGAATCAAGTGTGTAGTATCCTGCTGGGATCAGAGACGTAAGGAACACAATTGTACATTAAATCAGCATGAGATTTATTAGGGTTCAACTACAGTCCAGTCCGAAGTTCATTGGTAATAGGCTAGTGTCTGTAGCGGCTTAATAAAGTGTGGTGCTCAAACTGGACTAGGTCCCGAGGGTTTTCTGCATTTGCGGTTTTCCTCGTTAACAAAATTCTGGTGTCTGTGTTATTTCTTTTCCGCATTATATTTTGTTATATAATTGAAATATCACAGGTTGTGCGTTGAATCGATCAATTGGAAAATCCAACCTTTAGTTGTTGATTGAAATTGATTGATCCTTGAACATTGGTCTTTGGTACCATTCAAGTTACTCCTCTTATATTCAATCAGGCTCGCAGATTTTTATTTGCTGATTGCAGATTGAATTAAGAGTTAGAGATATAAACTCTTTGATATACTTTTCTCTAGATTGAGTCTGACTGTCTAGTTGATTCTTTAGAAAGTATATCGGAGTATGTCCTCTCAGATTGCCAAACGAATTTCTGGGTGTGGTTTTTAGACCCTGCATTTTCATATACTTCATGGTCTTCTACTTCACTCTCTCAAGCAGGTAGAGCCGTAGAGGTACAATGATTAAACATGTTCTTAATTCAATCCCTATTATTGGGAAACATCCCAAAGATCAAGACATGTCGATCTATAGATCCACATGGTCACCAGAATATAGCCAAATTCCATTGTTTAGGGCCTCAAAAGGGAGTTTTTCCCGTTTTAAGAAAGTTTTTATTTTCTTAATAAACCCTTTGCGGATCAAGGGTGAGTTGGAACGGTGTGGAAGCTAAGTTAGCTGCATCATGCTCCACGAGCATGCTTGCAAGGTCAGAGGGACGTGCATTTGCCTAGCTTTAAGGCCCGGACCGTAGCTTCATCACAACGCACCGGGGGAGTTACGGCCTGCGGGGCAACGCGCTAAAGGCGTAATTTTCCGGTCCGTCACAAACTTCTTGTAGTTTGATTTGCAGTTAGCACCATTCTCTCTCTCTCCAACAACATATTCATAGAAACACCATCATCATCAATAAGAGAACGGCATTAAAATCTACAAGGAAAGTTGAAGACGTTTGAGGTTTACAAGCAACAATATGAAGAAAGGAAAAAATTTCATATCAAAAGGTGAGAATTATTGAAGTTTATGATATGAGACAATACAAGTTGTGAAGAATCAAGCGGTAAAGTACTTCACCATGGCCATTTTCATTGTTATATTTGTATTATTTATCTTGTCTTCAAAAAAAATAAAAAAATAAAAAAAAGAAAAATTTGTTATTTTGTTTTAATTTAATAAGCCATGAGGAAGAAAAATACATAAAGAAGTTTCAAGCAACAAGGAAATTGAGGAAAAGAGTTATAAATTGTCAAAATTTTATGAAGTTCAAGAGTTTATCATCAACAGTTGAAGACCGAAGACGAAGACCAAGAAGATGAAGAGACGAGCCTAAGGAAGACGTTTCTATTGGGTGCTGTGAGATTGGTGCTGTGAGAGTGGTGCTTTCATCATTGCAATCGAATGTGAAGGTAGTAAGTAAACTCATCCTCGATAATAATGGTTGATTTTATTTCTTAGAGATCATTATAAAAATATTTTTATTTTCCACGATTCTGTGGAGTCTCCAGAAATTATTTCGGAAGGTTTCCCTCCCACCATTCAACGTGTGTAGGATTTCTCTCTTCATTCCTACCTGCACACATGTGAGACCCATAAAAAAGCCGTCTTATTGAGTGCAATTATTATAAAATCCTTTTAACTGAGGCAGAAGTCGAGGAGAAATGTTTATTGATCGCTCTCAAACACGCGTTCTCTCATTATGGTGTGGTTATTTCTCACTCAACATTTAATAATGAGAATATGTTCTTTGGTATTTCTAACTTCTTATTACTAGCATGCAGAAACTCTATGTCCTCATAGCTCTTTGGATGCTTGGGAAGCTGGAACGCTTTGAAGTTCGAGATGGTTTTGTGGGAACAATCCTTACTATCACTATATTACCTGTAATTAGTGAGAAATATCTCGATCAATTTGTTGTGGTTACGACATGCATCAAATCTTGGCGCCGCTGCCGGTGGACTTATGACCCAGAGCGGAGATTTGCATATCTCTTGTAAGCACGACTCACCCTATTTGAGATCAATGACTGATTCCTAGTACATCATCGCGAGATACACTGGTCATGTCTGCTCTAGGCTCTGACTTGACTTACTGAGGTTTCCGAATAACTTATAGGACATCCTCGCGAGATATACTGGTTATTCTGCCTCTGGGCCCTTTCGAAAGACTCCTAGAACATCCTTTCAGGATACACTGGTCTTGTTGGCCCATCATATGGACGCACAGTTGATTCCTATCACATCTCTGCAAGATGATCAAAGCCAAGTGAGCCAATGTCTCGCAGAGGCATTAATTGGGCGTACAAAGCCTTTTTCTCTCTCAGGACGAGTCCCAGCTGACCATAGAGAGATTCGGATCTGTTAAGAAAATCTTCAGAGAGATTTCGATTCGTCTGCAAAATCTCAGAGAGATTCAAATCTCTTCGCAAAATTTCTGAGAGATTCAAATCTCTTTGCAAAATCACCGAGAGATTTTGATCTTTCTGCAAAATCTCGGAGAGATTCAAATCTCTTTGCAAAATCACCGAGAGATTTTGATCTGTCTGCAAAATCTCGGAGAGATTCAAATATCTCTGCAAAATCAAAGAGAGATTTTGTTCCGTCTGCAAAATCTCGGAGAAATTCAAATCTTCACAAAATCTCTGAAAAATATCGGAGAGATTCACATGATAGGAACACGCCTTACCTAGTGCTCAAGCCTATTTCTCAGCCTTTCAAACACACTCACGACTAGTAAATTGAGCCTGAACTATACATGTCTATCCAAAATGTGGATAAGGTCTCTTGAGCTCCGCATGCTAAAAAAAGGGACCCAAAAATAATAATACGGTCTTCACATGACATATGTGACCGGCCATAAAGAGAGGGAGACCAGCCTCAGCTCCTCTCACACTCTGTACACGATTCCTGAGGAATTCCATGTCTTTTCATGTGACTCATAATCCTAGTCATTCTCACAAATCAGGGAATATCTCTCTATCTTGGCCAACTCGGCTAAAGAGAATATTTCTCTCTCAACACATCTTCACAAAGGCTTACTCAGCTTCACACAAATGGGGGGATTACAATCAGGGTTTTGGTATGGCGGTCTACGACACGTGTGAGGAATACCCGACTTATTTCTCACCGCAGAAGAGAGTAAAGGCGGTGGAATAATGAGATAAACTCAACCTAAATTATCCCTATTCCTGAAGAGACGGGAGAATTGATCTGCACGTCACGGAAAGCAATCCTTATCTTCACCTACCTGAGATTAGAATCATCTATAAATAGGTTCTCTATTTTTCCAAGCTACGATCATCTCTCTCATAACCTCTTAGAGCAATAACTTGTTCTCTGATCTCTATCTTCATCTGCCTCCCACTCTAAGACCAGCCCTAATCCTTCTTCCCTGTGACTGAAGCAGCCTTTGAACGACCATTGTGCGTGGTTTAGGCGAAGACTGTTCATGCTCAAACTCCCGTAACTCACTTTCAGAAATCCTAGAATCTCATTTCTAACCTCTCCCAGGATTTAGGTAACTACAGGGATAATCTAGGAAAACTCGTTTGTGTCTCTATATATATATATATTGTGTATGCTTGGTAGTTAGAAATCGGTTTGTTATAGGAATATAGTATGTGTTATGTCCATGATAACCTCCTAATTGTTGATACCTATCTTTCTATCTGAATTTTTAGGAATCCTATTGGTGTAATGTACATTATTTAAGAAGCAAAAAATAGTATAATAACCTATATTGTAATTGTAATCTTATCTATTGTGCATGTATATTTTATTTATACCCTAGCTAGCCGTTAATTATATTAATCCTACTATTATTAGGGTTTAGGCCAGTATCAAGCATCTTGTAACTCAGAATTGTGAATGGCTTCGGCATTCCAACCACCTGTTCTTAGTTGGCTACAATAGTAATTCCTTCTTGGTCTTGCATTGGTTAGTAATGTTATCAAATTCTGATTATTGTATTTATCAGAACACTTCAAAGCATGTTATTATTTCTGGATTGATAATTATGCTGATGGGTTACCTTTTGGTCCCTTTTCAACATCTTTTCCATCATTTCTTGTATTTCTGAATCCTATTCTGTCATTGCATCATATTTTGGGACTGATTAAAGAAAAACAGTCGTTCTCATGTACTTATCTTCTTCATTTTGATCTCATGTGTTCGAGACCAACAAGGGCATCAACCATTCTCTTGAACCTTGGTAAACAATCACCCTAATCATGGCTAGAGCTGCGACAAACTTGGAACAACATCCCCTCCTAACTTATGAGTTTAGCTTATTTTGCTCTCAACATAATGGGTAGTGTTTTAGGATATGTTTATCTTGTTTATTTTCGTTGCTGTGATATGTTCCTTTTCTGACGTTTGAGCTCTTGATTATTTTTTTTAAGTACAATATTGAGTTTGGTACACGTTCATTGCTGATTATGATCAACTGCAGCAATCATTACTATAATTTTTTTGTACAATTTGAAGATCTAAAGAGTTATTAGAAAATTATATAGAACTAAATCGTACCATTAAATATATCCTTTCATTCCCAATTCGACGTTGTTTTCTTAGTATCACACATAAGTATTAGCAGAAATCGATTAAAAGAAAATAAATATCTAACCGTTAACTATAAACAAAATAAACTAATAATAATAAGAAAAAAGCTTATTTTATGTTCAGTTGTTATCGTGCCTAGTTACTCTGCCATCAATCTTGACCCAACACTTTCTCATGGATTGTTTTGTCGTGCACATCTACACTGGTGTCTACCATTTCAATTATGTTATGTGTTGTCTCTTTGGGCAGAGATTTGTCTGCTTATTCTATTAATGCCATTAGAGTATTGAAACCCTCATTACATTCATTTCCAATGTTGTTTTCCTTGTTTCCCATTGTAGCACCACTTCATCCCAATTTAGCTGCACCATACTATATTTCCAATGCATGTTCATATTCATAGATATCTTTTATGGTTAAACTACCGAAAGTAAATGGAATAGTATTTAGTTTAAACTTGAATATGTGGACAACACCAAAAAGATATCCAATTTCAGGAAGATTATTCGCCAAGTTTTCCTGTGCATGAATACCTTATTGTTACTAAACCAAATAGAATTTACTACACAGTTCCGAAAATTTAACTATTGTCGTCTATTTACCCGAGTCTCAAAATATCGTTGTTCCATTAGCTTCTCCACGCTTTTTCCAAGCAACTTTTCAGCGGTTTCTCCAATTGCCACAAAAATAGCCTCTTCAGAATTGTGAGTAACCTTTAGCTCAAGTTTGTATTGGCGTTTGATCTCCGTGATATATTCCTTTTTTTTTTTTTTTGCAAAACATGGCGTTATTTTACATACAGAGATTAATGTCGACCATTGCATTGTTATAAACTTTAATAAAAATCCAAAACAGCTAAAAACGTATGTCTTACATTGTTGTTAATGTCCCCCAAAACTTTTATTGCTTCTCCAATAGTTTTCCTATTCCTGAAAATCACATATTTTCTAGTATACAAATCACATCGGTTTTGACGACACTCCGCCCTTGCAATATCGTAGAAGTTTATTCTTGTTATCTGCTACACTGTCTGTATATTAACGTAACATTAAAACAAACATCGTAATGGTGCATACACATACATAATTACTTAATGGAAACTTAATATAGCAGAGGCAAAATATTGAATGATTTTACTTACACTAATTATCAAATCATTTGTTTGGTGTTGAAGGGACCAACATCAAATTGTTCTTTGAGTTTGAAATTGTACTTGAACGTATAAAAGACGATTCTTAATCGACCTAAAATTTTAATATCAGTCGAATATTAAGTACATTATGAGACTAAAAAACGAAAGTCCACCACTATCTGAGGTACAAATCTTTTTAGCATTATTTGCCGCTATGTTTTGTAAAGTCTTAGTTGCATTTGAAGTTGTACGGATTAATATCAAGCTTTCGTTTGAAGTTGAAACTACACTTGAACAAAGAACATTCGGTTTTTAACCGAGTTACAATTTTTAAATCAATCACACATTAAATACAATTTCATAATATGTCATGCTCACAAATAATAAGACACAGTAAATCAACATTTATTTATTTTTTAAAAAGGAAGATAAATATATACCAATGTCTGGGGTGCAAATTTTCTTAGCATTGTTTATTCTTACGTTTTTTAAAGTTTGAGTTTCATATGTAATCTCATCCTCTTCATCATCGGAGATTATAGATCCTATACAAAATCATATACATTAGTTTCAATTGTGAATAACAAAGAATAACTAAAATATGTGTATTTGCTTACTCTTCTTGTTTATTCCCTTGCTAGGTGTTGTGGGATTCACTATTGACTCATTGCTTGAAGTCGATTCTAAATCTATGGATATAAAAGGGAATTGTTAACCAATGATCAATAAAAAAAGTTTCACACATAGGTTCGATAACATACCTTCAATGATATTTCCATCATCATCAATATATGATTCCTCACTCTGCAGCTCTCCTTGATTGTGAACGCCTGTTTCCATGGTATCTACAGCGATTTCATATACGTTATTTCCATATTTGAATTTTAATTAAAAGAATTCACATACAATTAATTATTATCAAAACATTTGACTTAATTCGCGAATCAAACCTGCATTTCTCTTCAGAGTTGCACATTTTAATCTTCTTCCCATTGTTTGGTTGCTAGACTACAATATGCGATATAAAGTATTTTACGTCGAAATCAAAAACCAGGAGGAAGTTGTGTCTTTATCATCGTTACATGGAAAGTTTATATAGGCGCGTGTAGACGTAGTTTCACAGTTTGGAAATTCCTTTCTTTTATCAATTGTACCAATATTAGGACCCCTGAGCACATGTAATTTGGGTAGTTTTTAGAGTTTATTCCTGGTAAGTAAAATAAACAACATGTTTTTTCTATTTTTAGAACATTACATCTCTAGAATTTTCTATTACCTTATAGCCCTGAAATATATTGTATATTATTGTCTGGCTTTGAAAATATTTACAAACTATCTTATATTCAAGGAACCAAATCAAAAAATCTACCCAAGAAAAATTTATCAAATAACGTTAAAAAGTAAAAATAAAAATAAATAAATAAACTAAACCGTAAATCCTAGGTTCTAAATTCATTCGAATTTGATATTCTAATCATTCAGCTTATCATTATAGTCCACATCAGCGCTAACAACACGATCTATGAATCCTACGTTGTCAAAGATTTGTTGATGCAAGATTGTTTTTGTATATTGGTCTGTAGAAATCCTCTTATTGATCACTACGATCTCCATCCTTGACCTTCCATGTTTTGTTGTAAGATGTGGAACATATGGTGCACTTTTACGTACATGATTACCAACTGATGGAAAACAAAAGTGTCAGTACAAATGAAACCTTGAAGAAAATATTTTCAAGCAGCTGACATATGAAAATAGATCTTATTCAAAATATAAAAAAAATCGTAAAAAAATAGAGTCAAAGACACGCAAAGAAAATTCGACAATAAACACCTCAGATTCGTCCAATCTTTTTTCTATACAAATATGTTACTGTACTGTGACATTCAGCTGATATGAGATGATAAACATGTAGCAGAATGGATACAAACTCAGGATTCTTAAAGAAATCTCACCATTTTATTATGTATCGGGGTATTTCCACCAATAAAAACGCCATCTTGTTGTCCTATCACAACTTGTTCCTTGATTTGTCCACGTCTCAAAAGTATATTGTATTTTTCCTCCTGAGTCAAAGAAGCATACTACAATTTTGTTTGTTTTAAAAAAAAAGAGTGATCAAACAGAACAACTGATGTAAAAAAAAACTATTAAAAACTCACCAATGTTTCTGGCTGTACAGGAATGCGTGCCTTGGGAACCAAATCCAATTTTCGAATCGTGACAGCATCACTGCAAGCAGCCATTTTCTCCATATCTTCCTCCTTGTCTCTTCGTGCTTTTTGAGCTGCGGATCGTGTCTGAAAGTTCAAAAGGAAAAAAATACACAATAAATGAGATAACATGTGTGCATAACACATTTTACATTTGAATCAACACATATAAGAAGATTCTTACCGAGGATACTTGTCTAGTGCTTTTAACTTTCTGCACTGGTTCCTTTTTAGATGCCCTCTCGGACTTTTTTCGTTCATTATACGCCTTATTTTTCCTAGCCTGAATATCAGAAATTAAAAGCCAAATTTTAAAACTAAACCCAAACAAACAAAAATATCAATCCATACCTTACGTCCCCCGAGTATGTATTGTGTGCAAGGTTGTTGACTAAAAAGCTGGAAAGCAAAAAAATATATTTGCTTAAGCATACACGCATATACATAAAATTCTGACACAATAACTAATCACATAACTTGGAACTACGTTGAAAAATTTACTGTTTACCTGAGTTTGTCTTTGCCTCTCCTCCAGTACACGCTGTCTATATTCTTTATCGTCTAATACAATACCATCACTTTACGTTTGTTGACGCATTAATTGTTATCTACTATGAGGTTCTCCTCCCAAATTATTATCCACCACAGATAATCGATGCCTGAAATATAGAAAAATATAATATAACACAACCATTTCTCACAATTTAACCATTCAACGTTGCTTTCGACAGTGTAACCATTTTCATAGTCTCCACAATAAATAAAATGTACGAACTTGAACATCTAACGGACTATTGATATTATCACCCTCATGTTGTTCTATTGCTTGCCTAGACTATTCACTGCGAATATTTAATAATCCCTTACGATTTTTTACACGTTGTTGTTCCTTCTCTTTCAAACGTCGTCTGCATTGACCCTCTACGCTTCGAACCTGAAAACCGCAGCCAAAATATAATCATACTTTTAAACACAAACCATACATTCATATAAACACACACGTTGATTAAAGAACGAAACATCACGCCTTTCCTTTATGTTATGGACTGATTTTCAGGCCGTGCATTGAACTGTAAAAACAAAACAATCTATTATAAATAATCAAACACGTTAATGTATATCATTTTTTTTTGACAATAATAATATTGCTCCTCACCTTCTCCTGCGCTAACTGTTCTTTTAAAACACGCTCGTTGTATTTCCGTTGTTGTCTTTCCAGCCTAATATCCTCCTCCACTCTAGCCTGCAATGAGTAAGTTTATAAAGAATTAACACTAATCTCAATACAAATCAAATATCCCTTGAATATTAATGCCAACCATTCTATATTTATAAACTACCTGTCGTTCAATTTCAAGTTGTTGTTCAAACTTCAACCTTACTTCGCGCTCCATCTGCTCATGTTTTCCCCATCACTCTGCCTTTTCTTATCCCACCTTAACCTCGCAGCCACATACTTTGCCTGCAATATGCATAAGATGTAAATTTTTAAAATTTATTATTACGAAAAACGATGTAAACAATCACATTTCGAAACATACATTAATAGTTCGTTGTCAATCGTCGCCAGCTTGTGATGATGTTTCCTTTTGCCTCTTTGAAGAACCGATACACAAATTTATTCATTGAGCGTACTGATCAATAAAAACCTTATAATTCAATGCTACATAATCAAATACTAACCCCATGGTGTTTCAAATCAATTCGATAACGTCCGTAAACGTTTACTGACCCAAATACTCTGAATTGATATTCCTTCCCACAGAGCGTCTGTTTGTTTACCTCATAATTTGATTAAAGTTAAACCAATATATATCCACGATGCTTTATGACAACACCTTTGTTCCACGATGGTGTCAGACTTTGATCAAAGGTACAATCGTAAACTGAGCACTTTCCAAGGTGTATATATGGAGGAAGATATATGGGAAAACTGTTAGGATCAGGAAAGCCAATTCAGCTTGGAAATCTAAAGTTTAAACTGGTTTCGATTTCTTGATTAGGAAATCTTGTTGAATTAAGAAAGTCTTGATATTTTTTATTACGATTATAGTTAGAAAGATAATAAAATCTAGTTAAAGTAGGAAATCTAGAGTTTAAACCGGTTTTAGTTTTGGCTTACTCATATAACCAAGCCATCTGTGTGAGTTGAACCCACAACAAACATGGGTGAAAGATACGTGCTCTGCCATTTGAGCTAAGACAACAAATATGATTTCCTAACATAAGTTGAAAACACAATTAGGCATGTTTATTTAAAAGATTGAATTGAATAATGGGATAAGATTTTCTACCTTTATCCGAAGAATGAAAACACAAACCCAACCTGATGTCACCATGGAGAACTTACAGTGGATGCAAGCAAAAAGCTTACCCCATTTCCAACGAATGAATGCAAATGTCAAAAATAAAAATGATTGAAACGGGTGCAGATCACAAAATTTCTCATTGCCAGGGTGTCTCGATTAAGGGACTTAACCATAAATTTGTAAGTAGATCTAAGAAATCTACACCTCCAGTTTCTGGAACCTACTGAACAATATGACGTGCATAAGTCCAAAGTCTGAAAACATAATCACAGTTTGGAGTCCTTACATTTTCTTCAAGGAATAGAAAATTGCTGGTAACTTCGTTACATGACATGAGATCCATCTGGTGCAATAATCGCATCTTAACCATGGGAGATTTTTCATGTGAACCAGGATTTTGAGTCTTTGGTGGTAAGTTGGGAGTGTATGGTGCCGAACAAACTGAAACTAACAGGCATATGCAAGTCCTTCGGACGATATCGTAGACAATAACATAATAAGTAAATACGGTTGGATAATATATGCATAAGAATAAGAATAGTTAATCAACAATATCAAACCTTGGTTATTGCTATGAGTATGTTCTCCTAACATAATTACCTGTTAGATCGTCCGTCTCTCTGATATAAGCAAAACCTTAATATTAAGTTTTACTTAAAACCACCAAATTAAGTTTTATTACTCTGAGTATCTTCTCCTGACATGATTTCCTGTTACATCGTTCGTTTCTCTGATATAAGCAAAGCCTTAATATTAAGTTTTACTTTAAAACCCGTATCTGTATATTATTTATCATCGCCCACCATTTATAGAAGAAGAAACCGTTTGGAGTTTAAGGTGTTCTTCGTCTTACTCACGGTCTTAAGCCCTAACTTTTGTTACGCGAGATGAGTTTTCTTTTTTTAGGAAAAACTTCTGAATCACTTAAAATATATGTTAAACTTTGTTTGTTTGTAATTTGTTTTTAATTAGAAAAAGACCATCTCACCAAAACAGAATCGATGGCCCCGAATTAATCTCCCCGCCAGTCTTTCCAAGACGCAGGATCGCCCAATCTGACGATCACGAATGACTCCATCATAACTGATCGAATTTTATATAGTGGTAAGAAGGTTGTCGTTCTCTCGGACTTGTGAAGATTGATTTAAGATTTAAGATTATGGAAAGAACTGAGACTATGGATTCCACCATTGACCAATTTTTAAGTGATTCAGTTAACAACAATATTTATGCAATTCATACATTCAATTTGATTCTAAGATATTGCCAATATTAGATTTCCAAAATATTAATTGCTAATCGCAAGTATGGAACATCAAGAGCTCTAAGCTAAGCATGCACCATCAAGAGAGAACACAACTAATTAATCAAAATATTATAATCAATTATAGTTCAGTGCAAATAATCATAAAGAAATTGCAATAATAAATAAGAAAATACCACTTTATTATTGGAACAACACTTCCTCCATAATCCCAGCATGTGATTCTAATTCCTCATTATTATAAAGAAAATTAAATAGAAGAAATAAATGAAAATTGTGAAACTGGCTACCGGCTCACCGGCTCCCCAATAACTCCCCTGGTTTCATGTTCTCGACATCAATATATAGATTTCAACAAAATCTAACCTTCCTCTTTTAATTCTCTTCCACATGTCATGTCCAATGGGAGTGTGCCACTTAAGAATACACAATATCATCTAATAAAGACTCGCCACATGTCCGACCACTTGCTTTTATTTTCATGGGAAAGAAAATATTATATGGGCACATACTGATCTTATGCTCAAAATCAATCTTCTTTAGTTGCAAAAGATATTTAGTTTCCTTTCTTCCTCCATCATGTCGACATACCTCGTACATTAATTATTGATTAGGATTTTTCATTTTACGTGATACCTCCTAAATCCTTCGAGAACTAATCACCAAGTCCTTCATCCTAAAATCCACGAGACCAAAATGCCCGAGCATGTTAATTTCTTAAACCAACTTCAGCCCATCATCTCCTTCACTAACTTAAATTGGGCCTATCCCATTTAGATCCAAAAGTATCCATGACCCATGTACTCCGTAGTTCATATTTTCTTCTTGGAATCCTAGGTTTAGCCGATTTTCTTGGAAGAGTCCATTTTATTCATTTACCTACAAAAACACAATAAATACCAAAATAAGCACCAACAATATATATTTTGGGTAGTAAATATGTAAGAATTAATCGCTCATCACACCCCCAAACTTATATTTTGCTAGTCCTCGAGCAAATTTATTCTAGAAAATAAAAACTCACTAGGTGTCCCCAGTGACCGAGTTTTAATCTCGGGAGGGTTTACCAGAGGTGTACCCACAAAACCTTTACGCTAGACCCTAGCTATCTACGCAGAACCTTGAAAGGCACTAAAGAATTTCCTTGGTTTTCATATAAACATTGACTATAGGAGGAAGTACCATGATGCGAAATTCCAATTGTTGTACACGAGTTTGCACTCAGCATACTATAATTCATATATAAGTGACAGAGCTCTACTCTGATAGTTTCTATACATCATAACCGGAGTCAACCAATCACATGGAAAGATTAAGAAGATGAATAAAGAGAAAAATAGATGGTTTAAAGTGAACGGTGTTTCCCATATTTTTCTGAAGGCCTCTGCCAAGATGAACCTATCCTAATGGACTGAGATACCGGTCTGACTAATATCAACATAACTGGCAAATAAAAGGGAATCAGTGGTCGATAAACCTAACTCTAGGTCAACACAACTAGTATATACAAGGGCACCAGTGGTCGACTTTATTGAATTTATTCCGGTTGGCTTGGTCTCATTTTTTTTTTTTGGTATCTCAGTTACTCTATTTCACCCTAGCAATGGTAACAACTTGAATCGTGTGCCCCACCAAATCACTTAAAAAAAATAAAAACAGAAGGATTAGGATTCAACGAGATATGGCGAAACTACCATGTTTTTTTTAATTCTAACACCTGAGCTCTGTGCTTTTATGAATAGACTCTTTAGATGTTTCCATCTAATCAGATTGGTTCCTCAACTCCTACAACCAAGATGTTCCCATCCACTTAGATTGGTTAGTGCCATCCTTAATAAATATAAATTTCTAGGATTTGGAGTTTATTTATTGCAACAAAAAAGTTTCTCCCATACCCCCAAACTTAAATCTAACATTGTCCTCAATGTTCAAAAGATAAAATTAAAATCATGAACAAGGAGAAACTGTTACCACTCGAAGCAAAAGAGTTAAGGAAAGATATTACCGTGTTGCATGAGATTGGGTTACCTCCCAAGAAGTGCTAAGTTTAAAGTCTTCAGCCAGACATCGGAAGGAACTAATCACCTCATAGAATCATAAAGCAGTAGCCGGAATAATTGTGGGTCATCTGGATCAAAAAGTTCTAACCACAAGAAGAGGAAACGACAACAAACCAAGAAGATATCGAACATACCCTTGTTTAAGACAACTACATCTAGTTGTGGTTCTGGTTCAGGCTCTATAAAAGGGTCTAAATAAAAAGATTTCATCGGTTGGATTTTCTCAAAGGCATTCTGAAGATCAGGTTGAAGAGTCTAGAAATATTCAACTAAGAACTTATAAGTGCATAACAAAATCCTGAATAATTAGGGATCCTCTAAGTCAATCAGATTTGATTCACATATCCGACCACAATGAAAGAGGTGGTCTTCCTTAAGAAAATGTGTCGACCCTATTTTCCTAAAGTAATTCCGTTTAGTCTCAAAACTTAATAACCGACACATCTTAAAATCATATATTTCCACAATTGGAAGAAAAGTTTTTGGTGGGAAAACAAAGTCAATCTTGGTATCATAGCCTGGGTTAACCACATCAACCAGAGGATGGGTTTCTAACAACTGATCTCTCTTATGGACACAATTAGGTTCAGGAGAAAGTGTATGAAAATAATCTTGTAAGATGGTTGAAGCACAAATATCAAGTCCTACACGAGGGAACTTTCTAAGAGTTAAAGGTAAGGCACCAGGAAAGTGATAATCACCCTCAAACTTAGAGTTTTCAGTGTCTCTAGGTAGACTAGTCACAATTTCCCTAATTTCTAAATCATTAGATTCCTGAAAATGGTCAATTGATTCTTCTAAGTTGTAATCAGGTGCATCCTCACTCATTTTTACGAGTTCACTTTCTTTGTCTAAGACTGTTGTTTCTAAATCGTTAGACTCAAAATAAACTCGTTCCTCTAAACCATCATCACAATCATATAAAGGATTATCAGAGAAAGATTCTAGTAAAGTCTCATTAACTAAGGTGTTAATCAAAGTTACTTCCTCCGATTCACTGATACACATCTAATAATGGATTATCCAACACACTGCAGGCTAAAGGATCATGAACTACATCGTCTAAAACGGTGGTATCCCTAGTCAAATCCTCATCCTTTTGAATAGGTGAATAATTATTAAAATTATTTGGATTTGTACTAGAAACAAAACTATTATTATAAAGCTCAATCGGAGTAACAAATTCCTGATCACCATGCCTACATATTTCATGTTCTTCATCAATACTATCCTCATCATAATCGTCATTATAATAACATGAAAATGATCGAACCTCATCTAAACAAGTAGTGTTACCAATTCTAACCTCTTCATCTTGATTATTATAAAAATTATCCTCATTTTCACGGGTGATATAGGAAAGAATGTATTGGAAATCACGAGTAATTCGAGCTTCTCTTTCATCCGTCTCTAATTCAAGCCTACGTGTTGAGTCAGCAAACTCACGTGTTTACTCAGTTAACTTACATGTTAACTCAGCTAACTTCCTGAGGTTATCTTCTAAAGAAGGTTCACTCATTGTTACAGTTCTTTCGTCTATAACTAAGTCATCTGTGTCCGCTGACTTATGTGTCGACTCATGTAACTTACGCGTTGACTCAAGTATCTTACGTGCCTCATCTAGAGAAGAGGAATTATAGGAATTTTGCTCGTATGACCGGAATTCATGTGAATAGTAATTGGGCTCACCGTGGTATGACCCATAACCTTCAAAAGTTTGATGTTCCCAACCACTATTCACACTACGATCATAAAAAGAATAATGTTCATGTTGCTCAGTCGAATAATCATCGTATTGGCTATACTAGTTCGACATCCTAACTGCAAGGGAATTCTAAACAAACACAAAGAAGGCTGACACGACCACAACAAGCCTATTTTATCTAGCAAACAAAAAGCATGATGGCTCCCTTAGATTGTTTCTAGAACAGCTTTTATTCTTTCGAAAAGGAATTCGTTACAATCTGAGCAAACCTCTCTGGAATCAATCCGAGTTAAAGTAAGTTGAATAGAGACGAGGGAAGATTAGTGGAGCTTTGATACCCAAGGCCTCACCGGCGTTACAAGGCAGCGTATTCAACTCAAAGAAACCATCATGAACTTCAAAGTATGCTCAAAAGAGTAACCAATATTTTCCGAACGACTTTCCTAATAAGCTCGTTACCTTATCGGTCTCATTCTAGTCCAAATTTTAAGGCTTAGGTTCGCGTAGGTTACGTGTTCCTAAGGCGGGCAAGAAGGAAACGGTGATGAAATCCGAGTCCTTATCTTGATTTATCCAGGTCTTTCCCTTTACTAGAAAAATTAAATCCGATTTCAGGTCCTCAACATATATGCATACGAAATCATCTAGTAAAACCGCTGACAGGGGATTCACTGGTGTTTATAATTCTGACCTCCCGTTTCAGACGGGGGATGAACCGTTGAAGTCGACTCGGGACACGACTCCTATGTCATGTACGAACCCGAGGGGCCGAGGCGATATCGTAATCGCCGTCCTTCTCTGCAAACAGTTTATTTAAAACTACCATTCCGTAGGGTTTTAAAAAAAAGTACAATGTTCAATGTCCAAAAGAAAAGAAAAAAAAATGTCCAAAAATAAAATATTACAAAAATAAAAACCTTAATTACAATTTCTAAAAAAATAAAAATAAAATTATTTACAAAATCTTGTTCTTCACTCCTTTGGGATTTCTCTTTTCTTTCCTTTTTGGGCTTTTCCTTTCTTTTCAGCACTTTCTCTTTTTCCTTTAGCTTAGCTCCAAATCTGAAAGAAAACAAAAATACCAAAACGCGTAGAAAAGAAAAAATAAAATAAAACCTAAAAACAAATCCCCAGCAGCGGCGCCAAAAATTGATCGAATTTTATATAGTGGTAAGAAGGTTATCGTTCTCTCGGAGTTGTGAAGATTGATTTAAGATTTAAGATTATGGAAAGAACTGAGACTATGAATTCCACCATTAACCAATTTTTAAGTGATTCAATTAACAACAATATTTATGCAATTCATACGTTCAATTTGATTCTAAGATATTGCCAATATTAGATTTCCAAAATATTAATTGTTAATCACAAGTATGGAACATCAAAATCTCTAAGCTAAGCATGCACCATCAAGAGAGAACACAACTAATTAATCAAAATATTATAATCAATTATAGTTCACTGCAAATAATCATAAAGAAATTGCAATAATAAATAAGAAAAAACCACTTTTTTATTGGAACAACGCTTCCTCCATAATCCCAGCATGTGATTCTAGTTTCTCATTATTATAAAGAAAACTAAATAGAAGAAATAAGAGAAAATTATAAAACTGGATACCGGCTCACCGGCTCTCCAATAACTCCCCTGATTTCCTGTTCTCGACATCAATATATAGATTTCAACAAAATCTAACCTTCCTCTTTTAATTCTCTTCCACATGTCATGTCCAATGGGAGTGTGCCACTTGTCTAAGAATACACAATATCATCTAATAAAGACTCGCCACATGTCCGACCACTTGCTTTTATTTTCATGGGAAAGAAAATATTATATGAGCACATACTGATCTTATGCTCAAAATCAATCTTCTTTAGTTGCAAAAGATATTTAGTTTCCTTTCTTCCTCCACCATGTCGACATACCTCGTACATTATTTATTGAGTAGAATTTTTCATTTTACGTGATACCTCCTAAATCCTTCGAGAACTAATCACTAAGTCCTTCATCCTAAAATCCACGAGACCAAAATGCCCGAGCATGTTAATTTCTTAAACCAACTTCAGCCCATCATCTCCTTCACTAACTTAAATTGGTCCTATCCCATTTAGATCCAAAAGTATCCACGACCCATGTACTCCATAGTCCATATTTTCTTCTTGGAATCCTAGGTTTAGCCGATTTTCTTGGAAGAGTCCATTTTATTCATTTACCTACAAAAACACAATAAATACCAAAATAAGCACCAACAATATATATTTTGGGTAGTAAATATGTAAGAATTAATCGCTCATCAATAACCACCACATTTTATTAATATATATATATATTATCAAAGATCATTAAGCTGGTCTACTTGCAATCGTATTAGGTTTTTTCCATACAGGTTCCCGAACGAAAAAGTTGGTGATGTACTTGGTGCCTTCTCCTTTTCATAACCAATTTGATGGTCCAGGTGGATGTGCAAACTCATTTTCTCACATTGGAAAAGAGTTTATTTTTGATGAATGAGATCAACGTCCAAGATTGGTCTGGTGCTTGGTTCGATTTGAGCCGAGCATTGGTTGAACTAAAACCGACCGTCCCTTGGATGAACGACAACGACTACGTTTTTGGTTTTACAAAAATTCACCCAGTTTCTTCAATATATTAATTATTTTCAGTCATTACAATCGAGATTTGCTTTTTCTTATGGATTCTAATTTGGAAAATGAGGCAACACACTCAGATGCGCTAATTCTTCTCCAACAACAACAAACATTTATAAAAAAACTGGATCGAATGAATGAATACTCAAATAATGACCAACCTCATGATACGATTTTATACGAGGAAAATACAACGAGCTCCAGAACCAGGAGAAGTATTGAGAATAAGATATACCTGGAAATTTCGAGATGAAGAACATCAACAAATGATGCGTGATTTTATAACAATACTCTGTTGAAGATTTTCAAGGTCGCTTCCATATGCCACGTCACTTGGTCATTAGGTTTTTTAAAAGAGCTTTGACGGGTAAACCCTAAATTCAACTATCAATTTGATGCACGAACCGTACGAGGATATAGTACTGAACAAAAGATCATTGCATCCCTAAGGATTCTAGGTTATGGTTTAGCAGGGGATGCCTGTGATGAGTATATGAAAAGGTTGGTATTTTTTGCGAACACAAGATGATATCGAGCGACTACTAGTTGGAAATGCGAAGAGGCCAGGAGCTTCTACAAAATGCTAGGTATCCTTGATTGCATGCATTGGGTGTGGCATGGATGTCGTATGCTTGGAAAGGCTAGTATAAGGACCACTTTTCAAACCAACTGTTTTTCTGGAAGCGACAACATCTTATGATTGTGGGATATGACGTGCGTTTTATGGATTTTCGACTTCAAATAATGACACTAATATTTTGCATAAATTGCCTTTGTTTGAAGAACTAAAGAGTGGAACTGCTCCAACTGTAAAATTCACGGTCAACGACGATAACTATAACATGAGATATTTTCTGGCGGACGAAATTTATCCAGCATGGTCAACTTTAGTTTAAGCTTATGCTGACATACCCGAACACGAGAAGAACCATGATAAAAGGTATTTTATCTAGAAGCATATGAAATATGAAAAGATATCAAACAAGCATATTTAATTATTAGGGTTTTGATTATCTTGTATTTTGATGTTTTTGTTATTCTTGTAAGCGCACGATTTCGATATGAATAAATTGAAATTGCTGATTGACAAAAATAAAAATAAAAAAAGTTCCTTGTAATTTGTGGACCATATCATTTGCTTAAACTAACAGAACTGAAAAGGGTTATACTCACCCTAGGCTAAGTCCTATGGGCTAGATTGGCCAAAAAGTGTAACAAATCAAGAAAAAAGTGTGGGAAAAAAGTTAACACTACTTCTAGATGCTTCTCTCTCCTAACAAGTGCTCGCAATTCAAGTAGCAGCGAGATAGAAACGCTGAATCATTCAGCGCTCAATAAGTGACTATAACGCTGAACCATTCAGCGTTGGATATTTTTTAACTAAATGTTTATCATTGGGAGAGAGAAAGATGGAAAGAAAAAAAAAATACTTGGATGAGGTAGATAGAGAGAGGAAGTGATTTAATTGGAGAGAGAGGAAAATGTTGGAGAGAGAAAAAAAAATTGGAGAGAGAGGAAAAAAAGGTGGAGAGAGAGAGAGAGGTAATGATTAGTTTTTAAAAAATAAAATTGTGTGACGATGTCTGGTTCAACGCTCAGTGTCGTTCTATTCAGCGTTTCGCTGCTAGATTACCAATACCATAGGACTTAGAAGGTTGCCCAGACTGACGTGGATGGACAATCTAGTTGCTAGATATCTAGCTCATAGGACTTAGCCTTATCAATAATACATAGCACAGTTCGGATAACTTTATCTATGTAAGTGCTGATCAGGATTTGTCCTTGACAAAGATAAATCCATGACCCTAGTTGTCTAGACTAGAGCTGGCAAACAAGCCAAAACTCGCGGGTTTATCCGGCCCGGCCCGTAAAAAACCCGAACCCGGCTCGGCTGGTGTCTAAACAAGCCGGGTTAGGGTTGGAACAATGCCATCTTGTGGGAAAACGGGCTAACCCGTCCCGGCCCGCAAAACCGCGGGTACAACTCGTAAACCCGTGTGTATCATATATAAACAACGTTACCATCTGATAACCCTAAAAAACTAAAATGTTCGACCTTCTTCTTTTTCTCTCACAGCTGCGGCCATTAATCCAATACAGAGAACCACCACTACCAATCAATTCACCACCTCTTTCTCCTCCTCCTTCTTCTAATCATCTTCTTCTCTCCATACAGAGTACAAACAAACAAAGTTATGCTTTTTATTTCAGAGTTAGGGTTAGGGGATCAATTCGTGAAGAACTCAGGGGAGAAATTGAGAAGATGAAGCCGTTCTGAGTAGAAATCGAGAGTTTATGAAGAATTACTTGATGGGTTTAATCCTGAGTTAGGATAGGGATTAGAGATTGTTGCTTGCGGATGAGAGCAGATCGAGAAGACGTCTAGTGATCAGGGTGGATTCAGTTTCTGGAATCAGATGAAGATTGGGTAAAAGGGGTTTGTCGATGGGGGTCTGAAATTAGGGTTTTTGTTATATGATTTAGTTAGGGTTTAAACTGGTTTGAGGTGTAGGTGACAGAAAAGCTACTGAAGAGGTGGAAATGGATCTGAATTGAAGGTGGAGGAAATCAGTTAAATTAATTGAAAAAAGGAAAGCTACAAATGAATGGGGTTAGGTGCAGATATCTAGTTCAGTGATTAATCGAATGAATCAATGGAAGATTTCAAGTAGCCTCATCCAAGCAGCTGGTGTTAATGGAGGAAATCTGTGAAGAACCGGAGGCTGATTTCTATTACAGAAACAACAGTTGAAATTGGGGATTTCGGGTTTTGGTCTAAATTGTTGTTGATTGTGTTCGATGGATGGAGTAGCTATATGTAATGATTTTGGGGGATTGAATTGTGGAAACTGTGGTTTCTTGATGTTTTTTGAGAAAGTGCATACTTAGATGTATGTTAAGACAGGGTTGTGAAGATGAAGATGCAGATGTAGCTCATGATTTTTTGTGTTGAGTGGATCTGTATTTGATTTTTGTGTTGAAATTGAATGGATCCTTATTTGATTTTTGTGTTGAATAGAGATTTAAGATGCTCAAAGCTTAAACGAGACCACAAATTAACTTCATTAGGTTTTAGATTAATATTAATTAAACAAGCCGGGTAACCCGTAAGCCCGCAGGTTTTACCCGCTACGGGTGCGGGTTGATGAAATGACGACCCGTGAAGAATATCAACCCGCAAGCTTGGACCCTTGTTAACCCGAACCCGTGTAACCCGTAACAAGCCAGCCCCGGCCCGCCCGTTTGCCAGCGCTAGTATAGACCAAACTCATTTTCTGCATGTGTGCCTTAGCTTTTAACGAGTAACCGCGGGAGCTCAATCGTTTTCTATAGACTCAGTCCCAAAATCCTCTACCCTCAAAACCTTCGTCTTACTACCTTACAAGTTGCATCATTAAACATGGAAGACGCAGGTTCCATTTAGTTAGTCATGGGGATGTTCTCCATGGTTTTTAGTTTTGGTTTAGTTCTCAGATCAACCAGGATTGCAAAACTCAAATTAGTTCTCAGATCTATCGGTATTGCAAAACTCAAATTACGGGTATGATTTTGCCAGTCTTGGTTCTCTGATTCCCCGAAAATTCAAATTTTCTTTCATGATAAATTTGGTTTTGATTCATTATTTGTATGAAAGTTTGATTAATTTTTTAATGTCCAGCTTTAAAAAGGGTCTGTTAAATTTTAACCTAAGTTTATTTTTCAGATTATGCCATGGAGTTACTGATTTTGACCTAATTGCTAGGGGCCTGATTGCATCCTCCCACATCAATGTTCCATCACGATATATTGCCGCTTTGTTTCAGGTTCTTTGTACTAATTTGCGTTTTTTTCATCTGCAGTTACAATCTGCTTACGTTAACCAAAGGAACTGCACGTTTCTTTTA
This sequence comes from Papaver somniferum, assembly GCF_003573695.1. NCBI lineage: Eukaryota > Viridiplantae > Streptophyta > Magnoliopsida > Ranunculales > Papaveraceae > Papaver > Papaver somniferum. The sequence continues at coordinate 51,185,669 of NC_039361.1, read as the reverse complement.
GCCTTTCATCTTCCTCTTCCTTTTTGTAATAAACTTATTGGTTTCAATCGTCATTCGTTTTTCCCTCCCAATAGATAAATCTGCGGTCGTGTGTGATCCCATCATCCCATGAAACATTATGTTACACATGGTAGTGTTATTTTTCTAAAAAAAGTCATAGGAGAAAATATTTTCCATACTGAAATGATTCTTACGCTCGAGCGGAAATAGAGAGGCTCAAACCCTAGCTACAAAAGACCTCTGAAGAATATTGTTTCGATCTTTTTAGTTCAGGACGTTTTTTCTTTTAAGCTTCAGATTGTGGAGAAATTTCAAAATACAGTCGTCTCAATGGTGTGACAGGTTCTGTAGCAGCTGAATGGAGGTAATCATTAAAAGCTAATGTATTGGAATTTTAATCTGCAACAAATCAAGTTGGAGGTAATTCTGCTGATACAATCACCATCTTCATCCCAATCTAATAGAGGTAGTTATTCCCCCTTTCTATTGTCAAGTTGATAAAATAGTGATAGGTAAATCTTATACGTACTTGAAATGGTTAGCTTAGATTACACTTTTGTAGTTGGGATGTATTGATAATCATCAGAGTTGTCCTTACACAGGGGGGAGGATTCCTCCGCAAAAATCCTCTTTTATCACATATGAAGGCCTAAACTTCAAAACGTATCTCACCGGTAAAACATTTTACACATAAACTATATTTGATGTAACATTGATATCGTAACCTAGGGTGGCAATCACTTATCATTAGAAATTTTGGACTGCAAATGTCGTGAACATGTTGAAAACCGTAACCAACATTCGAATAGATGCATGAACTCACCATTGAGAATCTTAGGTTTGTGTTCTTTGCACTTCTTTGTTTTATTACTCATGCCATAGTATGAACATGCAAATAGTCCCTAACCACACAACAATTTCTGTAGGGGTAAGAAACTGAATATTATCATCTAGGTCTCTTTTGCACACCAGGTGGGAAATTTTCCAATTAGTTCAAACTCCAACCAGCAACCCCGGTCCTTCTGAGGTTGTTGTTTGCTCCACTTTTATGAAGAGATACCAAGGTTACGCTCTCTGTTGGTTACTCTCTTCGCATATAACTTTTGATTTCTATTTAAGTACTTCTCGAGACCACTGTAAGTAGCTTTTGATGGGGCTTACACAGGAAAATGCACCCTCTCTTCCACTAATGCCACCAGAGTGTACACGAATATTGACATACCAAAAGGTATAGTGCTTCAAGCAAAGTAAATTTTATCCGCTTTATCTTATAGATAGTGGAGTTCAATGACATTAGTACATATCCAACAGTCTTGAGTTAATTTGCATATGCAAGTATTTTATCGATTTGATCCCAAAAAAATGAGTACTTCAGTATATTAAGTTTGACCTTTTGATTCACTTTTTACTGTTTCCATTGTAAGATGTAACAAAAGTCCAAAAAGGATTAGACCGTTTTAGTCCTACTACCTCATTTGGTTACTCTTCAACTTCCTTTAAATCCTCTGTCATTGTCCGATAGTTCTGCCATTGTAGAGGCTACTGTTTCTGTTCCTCCAAACATTAAACATCCCTTGCTTCAAAACTAAAATAAAATTACATCTCGCGTAAATAAAAATATTATTCCATCAAACTTATTTTTGGTATAAGTAGATCATAAGCTACTGTGATTTTTTTTTTTTGCTACGTCCTTCCCACGATAAGCCTTTGATATTACCTCGATTGAGAAATATAGAGGCCTTAATATTATGTGTTAAGAGCGTTAAAAAAGTCTGCTCTTTATACAAATTCTATCTCATCCAAGATTCATTTCAATGTGTATAAGACTTTACAAAGTCTGCTCTTTGTATCATTTACTTTTGTTGCGATGTTTGCAGGTGCTTGGATGGCAGGACCCTGTCATATTATTGTTGCGAGCAAAAAGGGAAAGCACCCATTGAAATTCTGGATGCTGATAACAACACAGTATCCCAATTACTTCCTACCAAATAGGGCCCGCCTCCACCAAAAATAGTACCATGCATGCATTCCAACTAGGCACACTTTGATTTACCCAGGTTATCATGGATTGAACTGTAATTTTATCCATGTATATAGCCTGCCAATGTGTTGTGCTAAAAATGCTCTAATGGAGACTGGTTGGTAATATCTTGATTGTCGTGGGTGTAGCAAGAAAGTTGTTGGTGAGGATAGTAATCTTTGGTATGGAAAATTTGAGAGCAAAGTCGGCATTCCCATAGCCAAGTACCTTCTCCATTCTGAAGTTGAAGATGCAATCGGTACCGACATGTTTGGGGCTTCGGACAGTGATGTTCATAAGATGGTTCAGCACACTTCCTCTAGACTCATCCCTTAGAGGTAAAATTCCTAAATCCATCTCACCATCACACCTCATAAAGTTGCCCACCAAAGTAATATAATCACTGTTACTACTATTGCAGGAATCAACGAAGGCTGGAACGCTTTCTTGGTTCTCCCCACTTCTTCACCAGCCTGTCGATTCTTTGGTAACTTTGAACTCATTCAACATGAAGCAGTGATCACCCACGACTTACACAGTGACCCATATCGACTACCATGGTCCACCTTCTTCCCCTGATTGAAGCGTTTATTTTTTGCATCCGTCAAGGAGGAAATCAAGGAGGAAATCCAAGTCTAAATCTGGGGTAATATTAAGCATCCAAGAAGCGCGTTGTAATTTTTGAAGATGATGAATAACTAAGCAAATCAGCATTTCTGCCTTACGCACATGGAATAAGAACTTTAGTTTTTCAAGTGGTGGTGATTTTTATCATCTTTGGTTTTCTACATTTAGTTGTGTTATGTTTTCTTTATTCCCGTTCCTTTTGCATTTTGGTTATGTCAGTTATCAGGGTCCGCCCGTCCTCATACGTTTGGATGTGGATTGTATTTGAAATGATTGTATAAATTTAAAGACACTCCAAGCCCTGAGCAAATGTTGGTAATCACTGATCAGATCCTTCTAACCATTCCAGGCTGTCTAATCAGAAAAGGAATACTATTTATAATGTGCAGCAACAACTACGCTCTCACATAACCGATCAATAAAACCATCAAACAGTCAACATTTCGAAGAGAAACAAATGCCTAAGTATTTGGATAGTAATGTCGTTATGTGATTATGTCCCAAAAGAAACTAATGAAGTAGTTCACCTATTAGCTAAAAGATGCAAAGCTGCAAGTTGATTTTGTTTTCTGATCTCAGAGCCTACCAATATGGCTACCCTGTCTTATCACAGAGAAACTTGATATAACTTTTTTTTTTAAATAAAAAACATGATATTTTTGCAGTGTTAAAAGTGAAAGCGATAAAGAAAGAAACAGGGTTTCTTATTGATCATCATCAGGGTTACATGGATACAATAACATATATATACATGGAGAGACAAATTCTATGTATCTAGTTGGGCCGCACATATATGGGTCGTAGGCGCTACAACACTCCCCCTTTTGCGGTCCAATAGAACTTCATATGCAGTGCTTTACATTTAGTGCTTCAAATGTAGTTCTTCAAATGTCGTCCTCTTCTTAATGACTTGTGCCGAAATCAATTGCCTCATTAAAAAAACTTTGACAAGGAAAAACCCAGTGAGATAAAACCTTGGTACAACTCTTCACATGTAGAACTTCACATGTTGTCTCGCAATTTACATGTAGTTCATTGCATGAAATACGATCTTCAAAGATCGACGAGTCTAAGTTAATTGCCTCGTTAAAACTTCGTCAGGAAAACCTAAAGGTACAAAACTTGAACTAAAGAAAAGAGTACAATAATAAGCAAACTTAGAACATAGTTGGACTCGAATATGTTTCCTCATTAAAACCTTGACAAGGAAAACCCAGTGGGATAAAACCTTGACGAAGGAAAAAGAGTACAACGTGACAGATGCAAGTAAAGGTGATCCGTTGCAGATGATCACTTTGCTCCGTTGAAGTTGACTAGTTGCTTCACAACTCTTAAGGCAGAAAATCCTCGTGGGAAAGACAATATCCTTAGCTGGAAAATTACATTCCCGGTGTTTGTTGTTGTCTCATTAAAAACCTTGCCGAGTAACAAAACCCTGTGGGAAAAAGAAACTTCGGTGAAGGAAAAGAGTCCCACACACTATTAGATTCTCCCCCTGATGTCGAACAGTTTCATTAGTCCAACCAAGTCATGAGAGTTCATCACACTTTACTTTGGTGACTTAAATGTTTATAAGACCTTGTTGTTGATTCTGTAAGTTACGTTGCTTAGCAGACTATCACGTTTTATTTCTTTGATTCAGATATTTTCAGTAATATCAACGCGATCTTTATGTCTTCAACGTTCAACATACTTGATGTTTGTAGTATTGTCTCGCTAAAAACCTTGTCGAGTAACAAAACTCTTTGGGAAATACTATTCTCGATCGAAGGGACAAAGAGTACAACACAGCTTCAATTTCGAAGTAAATTATGTCGACATCATATCCTTGAATCCTCCCCCTGATGTCGGCATCTCCCCCTGATTACTCTCAGAGTTGTTCCAGACTGTTCCTTTATTCATGTACTTTTCGAAACTGAATATCGGTAATGGCTTAGAAAATAGTCTACCATATCTCCCCCTGATTAATTTCGTTGGAGAAGAGATTATTGTTCATTCATAATCAACAACCTTTGGATTGCAGTTCCATTAGCATTCCTTTTTATGTCTTTGCAGGGATAAAACAAACTCATGTCAATGGTTACTTTTAAGTACATGATTACATTCATTGTACCATTCCAATGACGTTGCGTTGGCGCTGAGCTATATCTAGCTAACAAGTTCATTGAGGATGTAATATTTGGTCGAGCACATTATGCTAAGTACAATAATGCATCTATTATACTTAGATAAGGAAAGTTCATCTCCCGACCCAAATTCTTCATCTTCCGTTAGACGAATTGGTCATTTATGTACATGTGAAACTCGACTAATCATGGGAGTGCTAGCAGAATGCACGTCCTTGTTAAATTTCTTGAAAATTTTAGACAAATGAAAATTGTCTGACAATGGATATATGCAAACTGGTGGAATAATATACCACAAGCTCGATCTTCTAGTTTAGGATATAGATAAGATCGAGATTTCCCAGGATTTTCATCTCAAATTCAGATTTTAAATTGTTTGTAAGATCTCTTATTCCATTAAGAGTACTTATCATGTCCATACCGTCGACATAGATACCTATAATTTTGAATCAGGAACTTATTTAATACGCATGGCACGAAACCTTACTTGTTTATCCCTTCCCAATCAAATAGTCACTTAGACGGGTATACCACATCCGCCTGATTGTTTAAATCAATAAGTGAGTGGTTTAGTGTAATTGCAAACACACTCCGCGGTTTAGAGTCATTTGATGTGTTTTCAAAGTTGTTGTAGTAGTATGATTCGTTCAAGACTTGTGAAAGCGGATTTTTAGATTTTTTTTAATAAATAAAAATATCGAACTAAATTAAAAAGATGTTGTGAAAATTATGGAGAGAATGGGACTAGGATTCCACTATTGGTTGATATTAGTGATTTAATAAAACAATAATTATGCAACTCAACATTCAAATTGATTCTAATAGTATTGCCTAGACATGTAGATTTCCAAAAGAATAGATGTTAATCCAAGCATACACTATCAAAACCCTAAAGCAACCATATTCTATCAAGAGAAAATACACCTAACTAATCAAAATCATATAAACAATTTTTAGTTCAATGCAAAAATCATAATAGAGTTTTTGTAATTAATTAATAAAAATATATCACTTTTACCGAAACAACGGCTTCCTCCATAGCCCCAAGGATTGGGTTTAGCTCATCATTGTGGAAACGCGCTCAAAAGTTGATTCCGTTGCTCAAAGTGTTTACAAATGATGAATTGGAGAAAAACTATTAAAAATCGGGTGTTTGCAAAGTTTTTAATTGTTGCAAAACACTGTTACATAAAACGATAAAAGCCAACTGTCGATGTTCAGCTTCTACGACCCCCGCCTCTGTGTCATTATCACTGTTGATAAACGAGTGTCTTCGTGAGTCTGTTCTTCGTGTTCTTCAGTTCTGCAGCAACATAAATGGTGTTCTCTGCAACTCGATTTTTCGGCTCTGTGATGCTCTGTAACTCTCCCAAACTCTCTATCTCCTCACTGATACCCAAGACACTCTTATTTATACTGTGAAGCCAATCTTAGGTTGACAATCATCTCAATTACTCCGAAAGATCTTTGCAGTTAATGAAAGTATTTCACGGGAATATTTCCTCTCCATTTTCACACGTCTTCTGAGTTGTATGGTATATCCAAATCTTCTCATTTAATTGAGACAAATAATGAAGAGAATATCTTCAACTAATTCCGTGAATAATTCTTTTCCTGTTTTCGAAAATATCCAAAAGTATACGATTTCTTTCCATTCAAGACACGTACAAAATCTTACTATCATGGTAAGAAGATAATCATGTCTTAAAGACACAAATATCCCCATAATATCATGATCAAAATCTCACACAGTTGAGATTTCTTTTCCCGCCAAATATCTTTCCCGTGAAGAAGAAGATGAGTGCCCCCTATCCGGTCCTGGGGTGCGAATAGCAGATGCCATGAGGGGTGTCTCTGATCAGCTGCTTGGGTGCAAATATCCTTTGGGTACCCCTTATCATTTGGGCGTCCCTTATCCACAAGTGAGAGTCTGAATAACACGTTCCTTCCAATGCTTTAGACGACTTTTCGAGCCGATTTTTCCAAGAATGTTTATTTCCAAAAATACCTAAAAACACATAAAATACCATAATAAGTACAAAAAATCGAGTACCAAAAATACATGAAATTAAGGACAACATAGACACAAAAATGTGTCTATCAAATACCCCCAAACTTATTATTTGCTAGTCCTCGAGCAAATCTAGAAAATAAAAATGACTACACTTAGCACGTGCAGCAAGCCGTTAAACCGCTAGGTGGCCCTAGTGGCGGAGTGTTGTCTCCGGTGGGTTTAAAATAGGTGTACCAACAAAACCTTTACTCCAGACCCTAGCTATCTACGCAGAACCTTGGAAGACACTAAAGAATCTCCTTGGTTGGCATACAATCATTGACTATAGGAGGAAGTACCCTGATGTGAAATTCCAATTGTTGTACACGAGTTTGCACTCAGCATACTAAAATTCATATATAAGTGACAGAGCTCTACTCAGATAGTTTCTGTACATCGTAACCGGAGTCAACCAATCACATGGAAAGATTAAGAAGATGGATAAAGAGATGGTTAAAAGTGAACGGTGTTTCCCATATCTGTCTGAAGGCCTCTGCCAAGGTGAACCTATCCTAATGGAATGAGATACCGGTCTGACTAATATCAACACATCTGGCATATACAAGGGGACCAGTGGTCGATAAACCTAACTCTAGGTCAACACAACTGGCATATACAAGGGCACCGGTGGTCGACTTTATTGAATTTATTTCGGTTGGTCTAATGGTCTGGTCTTTTTTTTTTTCTCTTTTTTTTTGTTGGTATCTCAATCACTCTATTCCACCCTAGCAAAGGTAACAACTTGAATCATGTGCCCCACCAAATCACTTAAAATATAAAAACAGAAGGATTATGATTCAACGAGATATGGCGAAACTACCATGTTTTTTTTTTAATTCTAACACCTGAGCTCTGTGCTTTTATGAATAGACTCTTTAGATGTTTCCATCTAATCAGATTGGTTCCTCAACTCCTACAACCAAGATGTTCCCATCCACTTAGATTGGTTAGTGCCAACCTTAATAAGCATAAATTTCTAGGCTCTGGAGTTTTGTTGCAGCTAAGAGCTAAAAAAAAGTTTCTTCCCCACCCCCAAACTTAAATCTAACATTGTCCTCAATGTTCTAAAGATTAAATTAAAAGCATGAACAATAAGAAACTGTTACCACTTGATGGATGGAAAAAGAAATAAGGAAGGATATTACCGTAAGCATGAGTACCTCCCAGGAAATGCTAAATTTAAAGTCTTTATCTAGACATCAAATACCTCAAAAAGGATTGTCACCTTCCAAAGTCATATATCAATAGTCGAAACAATTGTGGGTCTATAATACCAAATAGAGCTGACACCAGTATGAGACAACTGCACTGATTCAGAAAAATGAAAAGAAGGAGCACGTCCTCATCTAAGGTTTCTGTCAAGACAATTGGGTTTATCTGCGGCGCGTAATTGAACTTGATATGTGTGTCTCGATAAATAGATTCATCTGAAAAAGGGTCTCTAATACCTGGGTTACCTCCTGGACAGTATCAGGAGGATCGGGTTGCGGAGTCTGAAAATACTCAAGTAATATCTCATATGTACAAGGCTCGAGTCCCAAGTTAGGGACTCTAATTAGGGATACGATACAATCACAAGAACCATCACTACCCCCGAACTTAGGGTTCACAGACAAACCTCTAACTATTTCTTGAATTTCCGGATCTTCAGCGTCCTTAAAATACTCAAGAGATTCTTCTAATTCTCTACCCCCAAACTTAGGGTCATCATTATTCTCAGAAAAACCTAAAACTATTGCCTGAATTTCTGGGTCCATAGAATCTTTAAAATACTCAAGAGCTTCTTCTAAAGATTGATCACATATCTGATCTAAGAGAATGGTTTCCTCAAAATCATCTAAAGAATCTACCAGTAAAGTGTCAAGCCAATTATCCTGAACCAAATCCTGAACTAAAGTGCTAATCATATTCACTTCTTCTAAATCATCATTCTCAGAAGGTTTTCTAGTAACATTAAAGACATTTAGTTCAGTGGTCATATTACCAAAGGATATGTTCATAAGCCCAGTCCTACAGTTGATGACAGCGTTAGCTGTGGCTAAAAATGGGCGACCTAAAATCACTGGGATTTGACGACTTGGGTCCTGAACAGGCTGGGTGTCTAGAACAACGAAATCCACAGGATAAATAAACTTATCAACCTCAATCAGAACATCCTCTATGACACCACGAGGGACTTTGACAGACCTATCAGCTAATTGTAGTGTCATTTTAGTCGGTTTCAACTTACCAAGACCTAGCTGGGTGTATACATGATACGGGAGTAAGTTAACACTAGCTCCTAAGTCAAGTAAAGCTTTATCGACCATGTGATTACCAATCGCACAACATATGGTGGGGCATCCAGGATCCTTATACTTAGGGGGTTTTGGTTCAGAAGAATGGAACTTACCTGACCAGCTAAAAAAGCTTTCTTATGGACATTAAGCTTACGCTTTCGTGTACAAAGATCTTTAAGGAACTTGGCATAAGCAGCATCTGCCTAATTGCTTCTAATAGCGGAATGTTGATGTTCACCTGCTTAAATGTTTCCATTATCTCGTTGAAAGTCGACTCCTTCTTTGTTGGGGCTAACAAATGTGGATATGGGGCTCTAGGCACAAAGGTAGACCTATCAGGAATTTCTTGGGAATCCTTAGAGACTGTTTCAGTTTCCTCGTCTACGGGCTCCTCTTGGGAAGTAGAAGGTGGAACTACAGTATGTCCACTAGGCATGGCTACCTTATTGTCTACCGTTTTACCACTCCTAAGGGTTATCGAGTTCACATGGTTTGATGATTTCTCACCAGCTAAAGATATTTGATGGACTCCCCTAGGGTTGGGTTGTGGTTGACTAGGAAACTTTCCTTTTTCTCTCAATGTCTCATTTATCTGACTAACCTGGGTTTTCAACTCGGAAATAGCCTGAGAGTTAGCCTGACCTATTCTCTTATTTTCTTCTAAACCTTGAGCAACAGATTGCTGAAACTGCACAGTGTTACGAGTTAACAAAGCAAGAGACTCTTCTAAACTCATAATCTTCTTATCCGAAGGGTTCTGAAACTGTGCCGGAGCTGAAGGATTCTTAGTATAGCCAAAACCTGGGGGAACCTGAGCATTACTAGACTGACCTTGATTCTGGCCCTTGGACCAAGAAAGGTTTGGATGGTTTCTCCAGCCAGGGTTATAGGTTTCTGAATATGGGTCAAACTTCTGTTGGTTATCAAACCTAGTGTTGTTATAAAGAGCATTGGCTTGCTCTTCAACAGCATGGCCTTCCCAAAAAGGCTCATTTCTTCCACTACTACCACTAGAATGACCTAATTCTAAGGCTTCTAACCTTTTGGCTATAGCTGCTATTTTGGCATCTGACTCATAAGATCCTTCTACCCTATTAACATTTCCTCTACTTAGAAGAATTGTTTTCTGGGGTTCCCTACTATTTTCCCATTGTTGGGTCTTATCGGCGATTTCATTCAAAAATGTCATCGCTTCATCAACAGTTTTATTCTCAAACCCACCTGTGCATAAGGACTCAACCATGGTTGTTGTTGAATAATCTAAACCCTCGTAGGATCTGAACTAACCTAACCTTCTCCAAACCATGATGAGGACATTGAGATATCAAGTCATTGAACCTTTCTAAGTACCTATATAAAGATTCTCCCTCTTGTTGGGCAAAAGTACATATTTGTGTCCTAATAGACGATGTTTTATGCCTTGGGAAAAACTTATGTATAAAGGCAGAAGTAAGTTGGTCATAGGTTTCAATTGACTCAGAGTCCAAACTATACAGCCAAGATTTGGCTTTATCTTTTAAGGAAAAGGGGAATAACCTAAGTTTCAACGCATCATCACTTAGGTTTTTAATTTTCAGAGTACTACAAACTTCCTCAAATTCCCTAACATGAAAATAGGGGTTCTCATTCTCCTTCCCTAAAAACATTGGGAGCATCTGTAAAGTCCCAGGTTTCAGTTCATAATTTGCCTCGGTTTCAGCTAACTTGATACAAGACGGACGAGAGGTCCTAGTTGGGTTTAGCAAAGCTTTCAAAGTTGCCATTTCTGGCACTACCAAAGGACTAGAGTACTAGGGGTACTTTCCTCACAAAGAGACAGATTCTCAAAACTGAAGTTTCCAAAAACGGGGCTCTCAAAAGAAGAGTCTTCGAGCTCCCCGTCTTCACAAGAAGAACTACTAGGTTTTTCACTAATCAAACGACCTAGAGTGTTTCTTTTCCAAGCCCGTTTAAAAACTTCGGGCATACACTAGAAAAACAAAATCAAAAAGAAAAGCCCTAAAAATGAAGGGATGTTTTATGCAAACATAAACAAGGTTGAATCCACCACAACAAACCTACTGATTTCTAGCAAACAAAAAGCATGATGGCTCCACTTAGATTGTTTCTAGACCAGCTTCTAATCCTTCGAACGAGAATTCGTTACAATTTAAGCAAACCCTACTGGAATCAATACGAGTTAAAGTAAGTTGAATAGAGGCGAGGGAAGCTCGGTGGAGCTTTGATACCCAAGGCCTCACCGGTATTACAAGGCGGCGCGGTCACGCATTCAACTTACAGAAACCATCAATAACTTCGAAGTATGCTTAAAAGAGTAACCAATATTTTTCGAATGACTTTCCTTTTAAGCTCGTTACCATATCGGTCTCGTTTTAGTCAAAATTTTAGGCCTAGGTTCGCGTTTGGTGTCGTTTTCCTAAGGCGGGCAAGAAGAGAACGGTGATGAAATCCGAACCCTTATCTTGCATGGCCAGTCCTTTCCCTTTACTAGGAAATTAAAGCAGCCGTTTTCAAGTCCTCAACATATATGCATACGAAGGAAGACAGTAACTCGCTGACAGGGGATTCGCGAGTGTTTCGACAAACTTACCTCCCGTACCAGACGGGGGATGAACCTTTGTAGTCGAATCGGGCCACGACTCCTATGTCATGTACGAACCCGAGGGGCCGAGGTGATATCGTAATCACCGTCCTTCTCTGCAAACAATTTATATTTAAACTACGTAGACACAAAAATGTGTCTATCATCATTCGACTTGGGAAGCAAAAGGCCATCATGCACTTTTGAAAATATCTTTGAGTCTAAATCTCCAGAGATATAACCACATCTACTATGTTTCAAGTTCTTTTTAAACTACCAAGCAAATTAATTAACTGAACATTATGATGTTCAAAAGAGTAAGTGATCCAGGGGTTTGTGAGAAACCTCGTGCCACAAGGTGATTATTTATACTTTAAGACCTCATTCTTCTCACTACACTTTGTGACAAATAACCACATATGTCCCACAGGCTTTACACTAAGTTGGTTAACACTACCACACCAAATACCCTTATATTTGTCAAAGAACTATGTTCTGCCTAGATTGCGTAGGCCAAATATGCTATTTATTTGACATTAATCAAAATAAAGCATGGTTCGATCTCATTGTGCTTTACTTCTAGAGCAACTATTTATGGATTATATCATCATTCTGCACGCATGATCCTTTCATTGACTCATATGCATTCTCATAATCCGTCAGGATATTCATTTGTTCTCTAGAATCATTTAAAACTTCGGAGCGTCCTCTATTTTGATTCATGGACATATTCAGATACAATCTTATGAGATGATTTTTGATGATATAAATAAGTTGTGCCTTACTCACCTACTCCCTTTCTAGGTGAGGATTGATTGAACCAAGTGGTCTCTCCAACTTCCTTTATGGAGTCACGGCCTCAACCACACTTCCACTGAGTGCATTTGCAACACCTTAGTCTATGGTGTATATCCCGTATTGAGGATTTGTAACTTTGCAGGTAAGTTTGCAGCTGGTATGTGTGATCGCATCACTTTAGCAACATCAGTGTACATTCTGAAAATCGATTATTCTTTGTCACTTCACATTTACATTTATGGAGTACAAGAATAAATATGAGACACAGTGGGAACACATCACGAAAATTCTTGTCTTTTCCTTAGAAAATACTTTTTCTTATCTCCCCTTAACGACGGGAAGACTTTCTCATTAAAATGACAATCCTCAAATGTAGCGGTAAGAGATCTCCTGCCAAAGGTTTTAAAATGCGGATAATTGTTGGGAACTCATTTCTAATCTACTTAACAGTTTTGAAGACCCATCATAATACGATGTGGATTCGTAATGGCACATATATAGTGCAACCAAAAATGCGTAAGAACACGAATGTCAGGCTTAAATCCAGTTACCAACTGGTACACATAAAAGGTTGACTAATATTGGGTTCTAAAACGAATTAAGTAAAGATGCGTCAATATTGCACATTCCTCAAGCAGTTAAAGGTAGGGTTGTACGCATAACCATGCCTTAGGCACCATTTGTAACCTTTGATGATAGACTTTGCGAGACCTTAGGGTATAGGATACTCTACATTGATCCTATTAAACATGCAATAACCATCAAGTCTTTTTGATGTACACTCGCTAGCATTTACAAGGGGTGGTGAGCCCTTACATGTAAAATATGTGCTAGTAGGTTTCCAAACGCAAATTTCTTGGGAACTATAATTAGTCCAAAATATAAAAACATTTACCAGAGCCATAAGTCACTTTTATGGTCCGCATTCTGCATGAATGTTTTTCTAAATTTCACCTTGTTTTCTTTGTAATATGTAAATTTTACCATTTGCATCTTAGGATGGTCTTGATCCTGTCTTACTGAAGACTTTGTAAAAATGAGTGATATGCTTTCTTACCTAAAAGCATAATGGGAAGGGGGGTTGTGCATCTAGTACTTTAGATAACACTTATTGAGTGATATGTCGTCACTTCGCATTCTGTCAATATTTTTGCCATTGTCTCGTCCACTCAAACACAAGGATGTACGTATGATTCTTTTAAAAATGAAACATCATGTCACAAAGAAAGTTCCTTCATGGTTATGTCAAAGCCTGTATGAGTCAATTCCCAACATTTCATCGTCGGAGTCAATATGGATTCAATAATCCAAATATTATAGTGATTTACATTTCACTAGATTAACCCATTAGTTTCTCTAAAAATATGTTTCATTCCAAATACATTAGAGACAATGAAAAATGCAGTCGATTACATTCTCATCACGGTGAGTTTCCACATGATATCTACTTGCATGGGTTTCTGCAGAATTTAACAGGGTGTGATTATCTCTTGGTACATGTAGAGATTTTGTGACGTCTTTGTTCTATCTTGAAAAAAATTTAAGTAGTGCTTCGCTCGATGATCCAATCCTTATTGCCACATTATAAGGAAATAGTTCAACAACTAGTTTATATTCCTTAAATTAATGGAAGAAAATCAGTTAGACATTTGGCTCTTGAGAGTTTTAATAAGTGTCGTGGCCTTATTACGTAACAAAATTGCAATTCAACTCAAATACTTTAGAGCGAATATACATTACGTTTCACCCAATATATCTCAAGTGCTTTAAGTCTCGTGTTTTCATCCCATAAGTGCAGACATTGGATCTCAATTTGCCAGGCAAAGTTCTTGTTGCCATTAAAGTTGGTGTCGAAATTGGTTGCTATTATGATACACACATCACATTGTATATACCAAAACCTATGACCAAGTGCATTTCCAACTCTTTCATTTATGATGGGAGTTAGAATTACATTTTAGCTGATCCCATGTTCGGTTGATACTTGTGAGTTGGTGTTATTACTACCGAAGACGAAATACATCTTTGTATCGTGATATATTTGTCCTTTTCCCACGCTTTATATGAGTCGGTACGCCTAACCCTCATTAATTCGGGGTTCTTTCCATTTTCATTTTTGCTATATTTAACTTAATTTGAGAAATTTCTTTATCTCAACGGGCCAAGAGAATCTCAGTACATATGTCAACCACTTACTTTAGGTTGAATATATTACAAAAGATGGTTCTCTCGTTGTCATACTTCAACATATACTGGTTCGTTAGTATCATGGATGAAGTAGAGAAATGAAAATTTTCTGACTCATATCAACTTTTGTGAGTTCTTCCACAAAAATTAGAATACATGTGATTTTATTTGCAATGTATCTTTTGAAAATACCGATTCTTTAGTAGTCGAGTAAGTGGATTACATCCCACAGAACATTCAAATTTGGGAGAAAATATCAAGTATGCAATAATGGTGCTCCAGTACTTCTAAACCCCAAATACATACATTTGAATCGAGTTGGTACAACCAATTGTACAAAAGACATTATTCAACTATAGCCAATATCATATTTAAGAGAACTAAATAACATAACCAAAATTCTTAATGAACGAGGTCAACAGTCATAATTAAAATTTACCGTTTATATAATATGGGCTTATCTTAAGGGGAGTAAAAAAACAGAACCAGGCATATTCTTAAGAATAGATAATTTAGCCCAACAAAAATTTGATGTAAACATGAGTTACATACCTCACATTTCATTTTGGTTCCCACCATATATAGACAAGACCTGAATAGCCTCAATCACGCACGATGCAATTCAATACAGGAGAACAGGAACAAGACAGGACCCAGGAAACATGACAGGATCGGGTTGACCGGAACGGACCCGATTGGATCGGGTTAACTGATCGTACCTGGTTGGACTGGGTTGGTTGGATCGGACCTGGTTTCTTCTTCCTCGATCATACAGCGGATGAGAATATCAACCGCCGCAAAAAAAAAAAAAAAAATTAAGTACATCACAGATTAGGATTAGAATATAATCGTTTGAAACTTTGAATATACATATGCTATTATAAAAACGTGAAATAGGATAATGCCGACTCAAAACAGTTTTCATATTAAGGGATTGGCATAAATCATAATTAAAAAAATAATAATTTAGTCAATCATGGAGAGGAAAAAAAAAGTAGCATAAAACAGATCCAATCATTTTTGTTCCTTTCGTATTCTCTCTACACAGACGATGCGCAAATATCATGTCAATGGCAATTATTGTAAAATCCAATCGCAACTATTGATTATGGAATAATCCACGGACATACCCATCAATTGATTATGGGATTGCACGAATAAAAAAAAATAGGGAAGAAAAAAACAAAAATAGGAGAAATTAGATCTAACTTAGCTGATTTGGTTCTAACATTCTTAGCATTAGCTTAACGATCTAAATCATCCACGTGGAAGAAAAATCATCTGATCCCATCTAGCTCAACGACACAGCTTCGTGCATGATAACGTTTTGCAGTGATAAAAGTGAAAGCAATAGAGAAAGAGGCAGGGTTTCTTATTGATCATCATCAGGGTTACATGGATACAATAACATATATATACATGGAGAGACAAACCCTATGTATCTAGTTGGGCGGCACATATATGGGTCGTAGGCCCTACAACAGATATAAGTGAAAACTACAGGGAGACCCATTTTTCAGATGTTCTCCACCGTGAAACCCACATATGGAAAAGCTCACGCGCACACCCAATTTTCGTGAGAAAATTTCTCCCAAACCCAAAATTTATAAAATGTGGTTTCTTCTTATTTTCACTTCTTCTTCACGCGAATTTCTTCTTTAATTCTTTTTCTTTTCTTCTCCCAACTGTGACTTCCGGTCAATAATATTGATAGATAGTATAATCACATGAAGATTGGAAACAATAGATGAATGAAATCGAAAGTTAGGATTTGAGGTGATGTTCTGAGATGAATCGAGATCTTGCTGTTTTGTTATTTCTGAAATATGTATGAATAGATTTTTTTTTAATTAGGTATTATGATTGAGAAGATGGACCTGAGATGTGTTTTGAGATGGAAATAGGGTTTGTAATTGTTTCAATCAAGTACAGTTTTTAAATACCGTCAGACCCACAATTAATTTTAGATACCGTGACACCCAAAATTATCCGAAATTATTAAGAATCAATACATAACTCGTTATGCATACCATTTTTGCAGGCATAACTCGTTATGCACCCTAATTTTTCAGGGGTATAATTGGCAACGCAACTTAGATATAACATATCTAAAAAACCGCGCCATGAAATTTTACAAATTTTATACCGTTGGAAATCTTTTTAAGAAAGCTACGCAATGAATACAAACAACAATATCAAAATTTTGTTTTTCACGAAAAAATCGGAGGTGATCATCATTATAGGCAAAATTTTCGAAAACTGACTACATAATCATTATGCAGCCACCAAAAAAGATGCTTAACACATTCTGCAGACGCATAACGAATTATGCAACCATTTTCTCGATTGCATAAAAAATTATGCATCTGTATAACAAAGTTATGCATCTATAACAAGTTATGTAACCATTGTTTTGGTTGATTTTAGTGCGTACATAAAAAATTGATGCATAATGCAGTATGCATCCATATTTACGGATGCATATCAGGTTATGCATCTATTTTCTCGAAGCATAAAACGTTGTGCATCAATTTTCTCGATGCAAAACGAGTACAAACAACAATATCAAATTTTTGTTTTTCACAAAAAAATTGGAGGTGATCATCGTTTTAGGAAATTTTTTCGAAAACTGATTACATATTCATTATGCAGCCTCCAAAAATGATGCATAACACAATATGCATACACCACAAAAGATGCATAGCACGTTATGCAACCATATTTTTGTTCATGCATCTATTATTTTGGTTTATGCAGCCACTAAAACGTTGTATATGCGTGAATCCAACAGAAAAACAGACGCATAACAAATTATGCAACCATTTTCTCAACTGCTTAACAAGTTATGAAATTATAGCAGGCTATGTAGCCATTTTTTGGTTGATTTTAGTGCGTACAGATAAAATTGATGCATAATGCATTATGCATCCATGTTTTCTGATGCATAACAGGTTATGCATCCATTTTCATGACTGCATAACATGTTATGCATATATTACTGTAGGTGCATGACAAGTTATGCAGTCTTTGTTTTTGTTGGTTTCAATAGTAACAAAAAAGTTGATGCATAACGTGTTGTGCAACCGTTTTCTAGACTGCATGACAAGTTATGCATTAACTTTCGTAGATGCATAACAGGTTACGCATCTATTTTCATAGCTGCATCACATGTTATGGAACAACCCCATCTTCACTTGTTTGAACACCACATGAAGGTTACATTCATTCTCACCGAATTCCATTAATTTTCATCCAAATCTCGGTCACATCTAGATTCATAAATTGCTCCTAACCTTTGTATTTCAATCCTCCATCATCACGTGTCTCTAAAATTCAGGTACCCGCCGGCTGCAGTTTCTGACATAGAAGAATATATATATTGATGATCAACCAAACATCCCCTGTGGAGGAAAATGAAAAAGAATACCACCTTGGTGATATCGGTTTAGGCAGTGTTCTTCGTGGAGGATAACTTGGAAGGGGAACTCGGGGGAGTAAGCTTCGGTGTGTTACCGTAAGAAGCTAGTAAAGGACCCTGTGAACTATATCTTGGTGCTGCCACAATTATATGAAAACAGAGGGATGATGAGAAACATTTATTGGTCAAGACCAAAATAACCAACTAAAAAAAATAAAATTGAGAGGTCTTAATAATATAGACAGATGATCTTGAATTTCAAACTTAATTAGAGAAAGATAATGCAACATACCCCATGTCTCTACTGAATTACCGCAACATACCCCATGTCTCTAGTGAATTTTCAGTTTCCGAAAACTGACTCCTGTTAATTCAAGATTAATCAGATCATACAGATGGCGGCAATACCGCAACATCGTCTTCTGTGATGGTACACAAGAAATAAATTTTACTGTTTACCAAGAACTGAAAATGTCTCCTAAGTGATAGAATTGATGTAAGACGAACTGAAAAAGATTCTTTTGGCTAGAGAGAAAGGGAAGAAAAGAGAAGTTCTTGTCAGCAGTACAATTCCATCATTAGATTTGCAATCTTCATTTCCATCCAATCATCACCACAGATCCATTGTTTATGCTGTTAAATTCCCTGTTCAATCAAAATTGTAACAGACGCGTCTCTTCAAAATTGTAACACCTTCTTCAATCAAACACAACACCAGATTTCCAACATTGCATCTCATATTGGGGCATTTTTCCAATATTGCATCTCATATTGGGGCAGACTTTGTAAAGCTTAATGGTGGCTTATAGGAAGAGACGCGTCTGTTCAATTTTGAATGGAAACTTCCAGGTTTTACAAAGTAAAACCAGAAAAAAAATTCCACGAGACGCTGTCTCGGACTCTGCTAGGGGGCGTTACCCCCTAGACCCCCACGACCTGACCGGTCTGGTCGATCACCGTATAACTCTGCGTAGCGGCAAACCTTGAAAATATCCAACACAAGTTGTGTCCATTGCTTTAGGATATGCTACAGAAAGCTTGAAACATAAACTCGTTTGCATTTCAAGTGATGTGAAGAAAAGATTTGCTCCTGAAACCAAAGCCGAAACTTATGGCTTTCTGGTTGTGGAGGTCTTGACTGTTCGGGAAAGTGCATGGATTGCTGGTGAACATAATTGGAGAAGATTGGAGGCTGATGGACTCCCACCCGCATTCCAGTTCGGAGAGAGGTTTACCATTGTGGATGGTCCAATTTATTTGGATGGTCAGATACACTGGCATATGCATTATAACAGGTGATGTCCCTATATACTCGTGTTTCATGTTGAGAATGAAACCTTCGAATATATTCCAATTCCTTCAGTTCTAGCTCAAGAGATCGTGGATTCTACACAATGCGTTCTGTCAAGGCTGATGGAAGTCGATGGGAAAATAGCTATACTGAAGAGTACATCAGGTCAGGAAACTTCTTCTTTACACATGTGTCGTCGTTATTCTAAATCTACCAAGATCAAATGGACGGAAGAGGGTCTCGATACCTTACGCTCATGTCTGTTCAGCTTCTTCTATTGAAGCTCTTACAGAGACAGATTTCATCTTCACAAAATCACGTCGTCTTATTCTCTACTATAATAGAAAGACAAAAGCATCCCTATCCCTGAGGCTTCCAGCTTTGCTCATCCGTGACCAATTCGATTGGGGAAGGATTGTACAATTGTAGGAGTGATACAAGATGTCGGTTTGGTTGGACATAACTGAAATTGTGATCTTTTGGATATCACTTACCATGTCTTTTGTCTTTCAAGTAAGTTACTAGAAAGTGTTTCTATGTTACCTGCTGACTATCAAATTCTTATTTTTTGCTGGTTATGAGAATGCTACAACTTTGGAACATTCCCAAGTTTCCAACTTAACATCATAATTTATTTATGGTTTTTGTATTTGATGTGGTGCAAATATTTAATTTATGTCGTTGTGGTATGTCTGCTTATATCCGGTTAATTGACTAATATTTGTGAGCTTTTAATTGTCTATGGAAATGCCTGTAAACACTTTTGGTTTTGGTTTTAATGAGCTGGTTTCTTGGCTCCTTGCTAAATTACCACATAGAGAGATATATAATTGAATTGATTTAGAGTTGAGAGATAGAGTGAAAAATTGTCATTGTGTTCAGTGGTGTACCAGAGACTAGCATGAATAACTAACCATTGGATTGATTGTGTATGTTGTCAACTTTCTAATCATGCAGCATGCAGCATGCAGCCACATTTCTTGTTACTGGTGTGTCCATCATGCATTCGATTTTAGGCGAGAGTCTTACTGTCCGATATGTCGGCATGAATATAACCATTTTCCCAGTATCTGTGATTTATTGCACTTCTTGTTGCTCAAGATGTACCCAATAACCTTCAAGAAAAGGGAAATGCAATTGTTGGTGAGTTTCAATAGATTCAAGGGTTTTTATTTGGTAGCATTTGATGGATATGCTTCTATTGGCTTGGTATATAACCTTGTGTGGTAGCACAAAATCTAGGAGTCTTCTTATAACTTGTACCCTTATGGTTTGTATAGCTTCATGTGTAGTTCTTCTGCAGAACTTGGCGGTTTATCTGTTGTGTCCTTTCTCACATGTGGTTTAACTCTCAGAGTATTCTTTCAATTGAGGGTGCACATATACTGCACTCTTATGGAACTTATCTTGAAATACTTCAATTTACTCAATTTTTTGCATCGCAAGTTTCTGTCTGTGGCTGAGAGTGAGAAACAACAGTCAGATCCGCGAGATCTGGAAGCTTCTAAAGTCTTGCTTGTCATCTCACGTAGGTCTTGTATCATTGCTAGTAAAGTCTTACTTGAAAACTTTCAAATAGAGCAAGACATACCTCCTCAACATGCTGAGCATCTCCTAGCATACAGACTTTCATCTTTGGCCGAGGAATATGTGGCAACTTCACTGAACCATTGAAAAGCTTGTCCTTTTGTGGGTCATAGTTCGTAAGACCAATCTGAACTTGTGATTTTTATCCTTAGCTTTCTGGTTAAAGCAAGGGCTGTACCGGGCTAAAGCCTCAGTTAGCCCCTTTAGGGGCACATCCTGCAGCTGAGCATTCGCAAAGAAAGAGATGAGGCAAAAACGGTAAATAATTTTAGAGAAACAAATTATCAGCTTAAGACTAGTAGTAGTACCGATGCATTCCTGGCTCTCAAAGTCATTGTTGCCGCTTCAGCAAAAGCTTGTGCTGCTTCTGCTTCAGCTTCCTCTGCCTCCATTGCTGCCTATTCAGCTACCGCAATGTACGCTTCTGCCTCTGCAGCTGCTCGAGAAATCGCTGCAACGGCCTGCTGTGCCGTCATATCATGTCCTTGTGGTGATTTTATCATCATCTTTATCTACTTTGGGAGATTGATCTTGCTTAGCCTCCCGGAGTTGACTAAGATCCAAATCACGAGTAAGATGCAAATAAAGAGGTATAATCTGCTTTGGGACCTGCAAACCTTGCTCATGATCCTTCTCACAACAGCGAGCATGGAATGTCTCTTAACTTCATAAATTTGGGGTGCAAAAAATTCAAAATGTTGAAAACTTCTTTTTGTAGGACCCTATTTTAATTTGAGATCAAGGAGTTTGAACTTTGAACCTGTGAAAAAGAATAGAGCAGATCTATGCTTGTTGCTAGGTGTAGGACCCTATTTTAATTTTTTTGTTGAGTCAAAATTTTATAAAACAAAAAAACATAATTAATTATTAATATAGAATATTAATAATATGATTTCAGATCCTCTGTCATGGTTATGAGTTGAACAAAGCTCTTTTCCTAAAATTTCTGTCCCACTTCAGGATAATTAGACCAATGGAAGACTTTGGTTTTTTTTATCACCACCAATTTTTGGTTTTCCCACACCACTCTTCATTCTTTTATCAGGAAATTTGGTTTTTACCCAAAGTCGTGTCTCTATCGTGTATCAAAACAATTCCCCCTCTTACTACGGACGTTCTACATACCAAACCTTAATATGCAAACTATATTACTCTCTGATAACCTCCATTATATGTAGATGATGAATACCAATACATGTTGCACAGGGAGTTACGTATTAATCTTCATTTTTCAACTTCTTAAGTTGAGTTTTTATGTAGGTTTATTTTAGATATTGTATTGTTGTATAAGTGCTTGATCTCAATTTCATAATTTCACCGTGGTGAATGCATTATACAATGCTTGAGAACTTCAAGAGAGCTTAAATGAATTTTTGTATCTCTGTGCTCAGCCTCAACATTTCTCAGGAAAGTATAAGTATTTTCTTTGCAAATTTATCATTCAAAATTCTCCATTCAATTACATTTTTTCCCCAGCAACTCATTTTTTGGTTGATCTTGGTAGCATGCACATGATTGAGTATTAACTGAATGACTAGACTTTATGGATTTTTTTTACTTTAGAAGGCTTTTATACACTGATAGAGGGTTTGTGTTAGATTAATAGATATGAAATGTTCAATTTTAATGATGATTGATTAAAATGTAATGGGACTTTTATTTGTGATTTTCTGAAGTAAATTACTCTTTAAATATATTCCATTTTTGTACTTGCTCTTTGCTCATTTTTACTCTCAGTTTGCTTCTTATTTGTTGACCCAGGGGTCGAAGGTTTACAGGGTTGGACCTTTAGTAAAGCTTTACCTATAGATCTAAGATGAAAAGCTTTGAACCTTTAATAAAAAAGATGAGTGGTAGGTTACAGGGTTGGAATCTTGTTAACAGTGCATACAGAACAATAATGATAAAGAACGTAACCTCTTCATTAGCGGTGTACCAAATGAACTCTTTTAAAATCCCGAAAAAAATTTATAAATCTCTGAGGAAAACTACAAAGATATTATTGGTGGGGAAAAGATGCCAAAGGAAAAAATGAAAAAAGAGAAAAAGGTATCTACTTGAAGGCTTGAAAGTCATTCTGCAAACCACTAGAAGAAGGAGGCCTAGGATTGCAAAACGTTGAAAACTTTAACCAGGCTATGATAGCCAAGATGGGTTGGATATTAAAGGAAAACCCAAATACTCTGTGTGCTAAAAAGCAAAATATTACCGAAAAAATGATATCCTTCACATTATACACAAGGCAAATGTAAGGGATAGTTGGATCTGAAAAGGGATTTTAAGTGGCGTTGTTCACATAAAACAGAATTGCACTTGGGAACTAGGAAACGACAAACTGATTGATCTACGGGAAAACAAATGGGTTCCCGATACCATTGTCCCTATGACAAAACCAGCAGTAGAACTGAAAACATAATAAAGGTCAACAATCTCTTTAATGAAAATAAAGAATGGGATGTGGATAAGTTAAATATATGCTTTGACCAAACTACAGTAGAAAAAATTAAGAAAATAACAATACCTAGTGTTTGAGGGTGAAAACGATTTCTGCTGATTTCGGTAATTTCGGGTGTGTAGCTGAGAAACGAGTCTAAACCCTAAACAATGTACTGCAAGGGAGTACTTTAGATTCAAGAGATCAATCTGTACAAATCCGGCCTAAACCAAGAAATGGCCATTCCAGACTTGTTTCAGTCACAAAGAGGAGGAGAAGGGTTGGTTTTGGGGAGGGAAGCGAAGAGAGTGTTGAGCCTGGAAGAGTAGTTGTTTTGTGACTTGCATAAGAAAGTGGGAAGCTAACAGATGGGAAAGCTAGCAAACGTTTTATGAGTGTTGTATGCTCCTGACCAGAACTTGTTGTTCAGTGGAAATAGGTATGACCAATTTATACAAGTCGAAGTGAAACGTACTCTGGTCTCGTAAGAAATGGAAACGGATGAGTAAATGGGAGGAGGTGGTAACCGGAAACGCCTGGAATTGATGTTCCATAAAATAAAGCGTTTTGCCATTACTCCCTGTATTTACTAACCGCCTCATCCTTATGACACTGTCTTGTAACGGGCGTAGTGTACGCCGCACGCTGTAAACCGTCAAACCAATACCCAATGAGCATCCCCCAGTTTGTGTCATGTGTTGATGTCTCGAGTGTTTTCATGGAAAACATGTAGCATGTTGCTGTTGTTTGACAAGTTGAGCTTGAGAGACTTGTCGGATCGGTGGTGGCCTTCGACGGTCCAGATTTCGCATCTTGAGAGGAAGGGTATCCGTTGATTATTGCAACCCTTCATTTGGTAGCCAGTGGCATGAAAGCATGGCCGACATGGCTTTAATATGGCCTAGTTTAGGCGTGGCTAAAAGCTAGGGTTTTAGCATTGTTTGGGCGCGACCAAAACTAGGGATTGACGTCGAGCCAAAAGGTTACCCTGCGTTAGCTGGTAACCTTGGACGGCTAAGATCTGCATCTTAGATGGAAATGTGGCCGTCGATTGTTGCAATCCTTCGTTTTGGAAGCCGTGAAGGGAAGGCCGCCATGGTATGGTTTAGGCGCAACAAGGTGGCTGGCACGGCATGCCATTGGCACATGTGGCATGGTCGGCATACGATGGCGCAGTTTAGGCGTGGCCAAAACTAGGGTTTTGGCGTTGGGCCAAAGGTTACCATGCGTTGGTTGGTGACCTTAGACGGCTAAGATTTGCATCTAAGATGGAAGGGTGGCCGTTGATTTTCACACGCCTTCGTTTTGGCATCCGTGAGGGGAAGGCCGGCATGGTATGGTTTAGGCGCGACAAGGTGGCTGGTACGGCATGCCATTGGCACATGTGGCATGGTCGGCATGCCTTGGCGCGGTTTAGGCGTGGAAAAAACTAGGATTTTGGCGTTGGTCCAAAAGGTTACCTTGCGTTGGTTGGTAACCTTGGACGGTTAAGATTTGCATCTAAGATGCAAGGGTGGCCATTGATTGTCGCACGCCTTCGCTTTGGCAGCCGTGAGGGGAAGGCCAGCATGGTATGGTTTAGGCGCGGCAAGGTGGCTGGCACGGCATGCCATTGGCACATGTGGCATGGTCGGCATGCCTTGGGGCGGTTTAGGCGTGGCCAAAACTAGGGTTTTGGCGTTGGGCCAAAGGTTACCATGCGTTGGTTGGTGAACTTGGACGACTAAGATTTGCATCTAAGATGGAAGGGTGGTCGTTGATTGTCGCACGCCTTCGTTTTGGCAGCCGTGAGGGGAAGGCCGACATGGTATGGTTTAGGCGCGGCAAGGTGGCTGGCACGGCATGCCATTGGCACATGTGGCATGGTCGGCATGCCTTGGCGCGGTTTTGGCGTTGGGACAAAGGTTACCATGCGTTGGTTGGTGACCTTGGACGGTAAGATTTGCATCTAAGATGGAAGGGTGGTCGTTGATCGTCGCACGCCTTCGTTTTGGCAGGCGTGAGGGGAAGGACGGCATGGTATGGTTTAGGCGCGGCAAGGTGGCTGGCATGACATGCCTTGGCGCGGTTTAGGCGTGTCCAAAACTAGGGTTTTAGCGTTGGAACAAAGGTTACCATGCGTTGGATGGCGACCTTGGACGGCTAAGATCTGCTTGTCAGATGGAAGGGTGGCCGTTGATTGTTGCAACCCTTTGTTTTGGCAGCCAGCGGCATGTAGCGGGGCCGGCATGGCTTTGGCATGGAATCGTGGCTGGCATGGTTGGCATGCCTTGGCGCGGAGATGTGGCTGGCACGACATGCCATTGGAACATGTGGTGCGTCTGGCATGGTTGGCATGCCTTGGTGCGGAGACGTGGCTGGCATGGTGGCGCGGTTGGCATGCTTTGGCGCGGAAACGTAGCTGGCGTGGTTTGCCATTGGTACAGTGGTGCGGCTGGCATGGTTGGCATGCCTTGGCGCGGAGACGTGGCTGGCATGGTATTCCATTGGCACGGTGGTGCGGCTGGCATGGTTGACATGCCTTGGCGCGGAGATGTGGCTGGCACGGTAGGCATGGTTGGCATGCTTTGGCGCGGAGACGTGGCTGGCATGGTTTTCCATTGGCACGGTGGTGCAGCTGGCATGGTTGGCATGACTTGGCGCGGAGATGTGGCTGGCACGGCGGCGCGGCTGGCATGGTTGGCATGCTTTGGCGCGGAGACGTAGATGGTATTATTTGCCATTGGCACGGTGGTGCCGCTGACATGGTTGGCATGCCTTGGCGCGGAGATGTGGATGGCACGGCATGGTTGGCATGCCTTGGCGCAGAGACGTGGCTGGCATGGTTTACCTTTGGCACGGTGGTGCGGCTGGCATGGTTGGCATTCCTTGGCGCGGAGATGTGGATGTCATGGTTTTCCATTGGCACGGTGGTGTAAGGATTTAGGGTTTGGTGTACGAAGGTGATGTCGGTCAATACTAAGGGTTCTACCGTGGAACATGACACATATATATGTAAAAAAAAAGATACCCTGGTAATTCTTACGTAGGCGTGTTGAGTGATTCAATAAATGCGCTAGTGGTCCTAGTGACGTCATGTCAGATGTAAGGTTTTACGATTTTAACCCTAAGCTAAAAACCACCATCAACACCTAGGCAAGGCATGGAAGACAAGGCACATTGGAATCTGAACTCTACAAGTAAGTTTACAGTTAAATCTCTTTATAACTCCATAAATGGTAGTATTAGCAATAATGTAGACTGGAGCAGAGTTTGGAATCTGCAGGTACCTCAAACAATTAAAATCTTCGTATGGAAAGCTGCACACTCTATCCTTCCAACAAGTACGAAAATTGCAGCAATTCTTCCTAACATTTAAACTAAATGTAGATTCCATAATGAAGGTGAGGAAACATTAACACATATCTTCCTCAAATGCAACTTTGCAACTTAGTATGAATGCATCTAAATCTCGATATAGATAATGTAATGGATAACTGTGGCGATTTCCATGAATGGATAAACAAATGGTTTGATGAAAAAATAAAGACTATTGTATTGTAAGTTGGCCAGAAATGTGTAGTATAATAATATGACATATATGACTAGCTCGATGTGAGGTAACATTTCAACAAACTCAGCAAAACAGTGCAAAAACGACGGAAACAATTGTAAAATTTATCAATAGTTATTTACATGTCAACAGACCCGACTATAACATCATGCAAACCTTATATTATAACCCAATGCAGGATGCGGCTTTAACAATTGTGGACAGGGAACCAGACAGGGAAACAACTTACATGAGTTTGCGAATAACAATTTCTTTATCAATGTTAATGTTAAATCCCTCAAACAATGCAGGTATTGGACTAACTTTGATTGATTACACATGCAGAACTATTGAGGCAAGAGGAACTTATTCAGATTGCAACACTAGAGAACAATTAGAAAAAAAGGGAGCTAAAGCTGCTTTCCAATGGGCAATTGAATTGAGTGGCCACAATGTTATCCTTCAAAGCGACTCGAAGCCAACTCTAAACCTTTTGATTGGAAGATATGACAAAGCTCGGGAACATAGATACATAAGTAGTGCTGATTTTGGGATCTCAACAAATTCTTTCATAAATTTTAAAGCTAAAGCATTTGTTCTAACTTCTGGATTCAATATAAGGAAAGAAACAAATATTTCAAACTTTTGGAATCGTAATGCAGTTGAAAACTCATGGAAAGGAGATAGTTTAGTTGCTATTCTTCATAATCTTTATGTTACAAATCGTGTAGATCTTGTAACTGTCAATGACTCTCATATTGATGAGCATCAAAGTATTAATATATAGTGTTCTGAGGATTCTGTCCTCGTTTCGGAAGAAAAAAAAAAGGGTCGAAGGTTTATTTTTGCAGACATGCAGAAAAACATTAATGAAACCGGGACATTTTAGTATGATCAAACTGTAACGAAAAAAATCAAGATATGTAAAGTAGCTAAATACACAATGGACTATTTATTTTGTTTAGTCTATTCTATCATCGCTTACTTGGGGTCCCAAAAATAATTAGGGGCCTCACACTAGAGGAAAAAAAAGATCACCCAAACCTAATTTCAATAAACCCTTATCCAAATATTTTAGGTACTGGATGATCTACCCTTATTTAATTAGTGATAATTTTATTTAATTAGTGTTAATATTACTTAATTAGAGTTTAATTTTTTTTTAAAAAAAGACTTTTTCAAAAAATTTCTTTGTAACTTTTTTTCCCGGAATTGTATGAAAAGTCGTCATCGTATTGTAGAGTCGTAATTGTTTTAATAACGACATTTTAGAGTCGTCGCTGAAACAATAATGACTCTATAATATCACTTAAATGATGATTTTAAAAAGTGGTTATTGTTGTAATGACGACCCTACAATAACAACATTTTAGAGTGGTCATTGAAATAATAAAGACACTTTAGAGTCGTCATTGAAACAATAGCGAAGGCTCTAAAGGGTCGTTATTATAGGGTAATTATTTTTCAGCAAAATAAACAAAAAAATATTAAAAAAATATTATTTAAAAAAAAATATTAATAGGGTTGGAGTAATCTAGTCTTTTCATCATATCTAGACACCCCTTATCCACATCCCATGGGTGGGGATAAGAATCCAGGGCCCCTAGATATTTTTTGGGCCCCTCAATTAAGCGGTGTATTATATTTGTCCCTTTTTAAACTTTTACTTTCTGGAATGGGATTGCAAGTTGTGCTAATTTATTTTACGCTATTGTGATCATGGAAAGTAGTTGATATGTCGATATGATGCATATGTTTTGAAGTATGAATCAAGTTGTGTGTTTGTACAAAAAAAAAATCAAGTTGTATGTGTTTTCATGCAAGTACTATGCTCTGTGATAGACACATTTTTGTGTCTGAATTGTCCTCAGTGTCTCTGTTGCTAGTGCTTTATTTTGTACTTATTATGGTGTTTTTATGTTTGTGTAGGTGTTTTTGGAGAAATACATTTGCGTGGAAGATAATTTACCTAACTAAAAAAAATGGTTACCCATAAGCAGTTATATAATGTGTTAATATTTTATCTAACTCTTTTAGTCCATTAGGGAAATTAAAGAAGCTAACACTTCATTTCCATTACAATATTTATCCTAACTATTGACATTTTACAATTCTTATTTATTTTTTAATGTAAAGATTGTGTTATAACCTTTGCTAACTCTTTATATAACTGTTCAAGTGACTAATAAAGAGATGACATGTGTCTTATTTTCTGACCACTGAAGAAAAACCACGTGTCTAATGTTTACAGGGTACATTCAGATGACCCCGGCCAGGTTCCGGCTACCTGAAAATGTCAGGTTCCGGTTACCTGAAAATATATAGCAGTTCATCTCATGCATGTTCTTAGATTCAAATTCAAGTGCAAATTTATAACAAGAATGTTGGTGAAACTACAATTCATATTCATATCCACTACTATTTGATCCCAAAAGAAACAATTTACATTACAACCATTCTAAATTCACGGTACAAAACTGAAACATTTGGGAAAACACAACCAACAACCTTCTTGATCTATAATTATTTCCCAACCTTCAGCAGCAACCATCAATGCAAAGTTCACCAAAGAAAATTGGACCGAATTCCCTCCCCAAGGATGAAAGCTTCCAGAAATCAACCTGCAAAGTATGACATCAAATGTACAAATTAAAATTTATTTATTGTCCCTATGAATCGATGAAAGAAAGCATTGTGATAAAATTGAATAATGCTAATAAAATATATAGGTGCCTGCATCCCACTGAGAAGGATCCAATTGTCATAAAACAACAACAATTTGAAGATACCTTTCAAGTTTCAATTGAACCGAAAGTCCCGTCAACAGGTGAATGAATTGTTGAAAGCCATTCAACTTCAGATCATCCAGTGTGTGATAGCCTTGGGTGTATCTGCAATGTAATTAAACACAAATAAGACAACCATTCTAAATGCTCCATCTTACTCTCCAACGATAGGAATCAAACAAGTTCACATTGGCAATTAGAATTCAATAGACACGATCCATCATCAA
This sequence comes from Papaver somniferum, assembly GCF_003573695.1. NCBI lineage: Eukaryota > Viridiplantae > Streptophyta > Magnoliopsida > Ranunculales > Papaveraceae > Papaver > Papaver somniferum. The sequence goes on along the minus strand of NC_039361.1, from coordinate 51,155,723 downwards.
GTAACACCACAATTATAAGAACTAAAAAATTTATCAACATATGAAGCCTGACATCAACTTTCCTATTCATATCACAGGCATTGAGCTAATAACAACATCCAGGATGTAGATCCCTTATGGTGTTAGACATAACTCATACAACAAGGCCTATTCTAGGATTTCATCCAGTCACCTATTCTGTCTTCCTTTGTCAAAACATGTATAATAGCACACTATAGGATGAATCACGGTAAGGACTGACATCACAAGCATGCAACTACATGAGAACATCAACGACAAAATTGATCCATACTCCATCATTCATACTATGGAAGGGTAAACAAAATAAGGAACCAACTCAAGAACTATCATATATGGCTTCAAGAACTGATAGAAGGCACCAACCGTTGGAAAAAAAAAAGTAAAAAACCAAACAATTACCTGCCTTGTTGTGCCAAAGCAACAAAGACCACCAGGTTTCCCGCCAGCTCCTTCAGGAGGCTTAATGCTTCCCTTTCATCTCCTTTCACCAGCTCTTCATCAACTTGCTCCAAGACTTTCCACTGTAGAGCAGTAGGTTCAGCGGAATTTACCATTTTAACATTAAATCAGTCAATTGATCATAAATCAACAGAATAACTATGTTTAACTTTAATTCAGCTCAAATTCTATTTGACAAATATACAAAAATACAATCATAGTAGAGAAGAGTTCCCAGATCATCAAGTTTTGAAGTCAGAGAGTGTATTATTGTATACCTTCAATGTTTCACCATCTTCTGTCAGTTACATTTGAGTTCCTGGAGGTAAACACCAAAGAAAGTTAATAGCACATAAAAAAGTTGTACTAAATCAGTTACAAAGCATAGTTAAGCAAACTAGAGAATCATGATCCAACCAAAACTTAATGTGTTTCGTATAAAAACCTAAATCGTCTCATAAGAAACTGATTCAAACCTATATAATACATATGAAATAAAGAAATACTCACTTGTTATCGGATGTTCTGGTTGTGCAAGTCTTTGTTCAGCCTGTTTCCTGGAAATATCTGCATAACCAACACCCAAATTGTTCAGAATTGGTTATAAAGGTAAAGATTCTACAAATCGCATTGAACAGAAACCTCGTAAGAATGCACCGATGACACCCTAAATAGATTTGACAGGAGAACTAACTTGTAAGCAACCATGACTTTTTGATATAAAAATTTCCTTTTGAAGCATTAGCTTCACATAAAGCTTTCTCTTGCAACCCCAGTCAACAAAAGTATACTAGTTTACTCCCAATACATGCAAAACAAAGTAACATTCTAAAGAAAATACCCATGAACAATGTGTAGTACTTACGCCATAGTTGCGACCCTTTCATTTCGTTGCATAGAAAGGGCCATAAACGGTAAAAAGGAGCTTGCACTTCTCAGCTGCATATGGTCATAAAGTTTAAATCATCTAGGTGTTGCATTTAATGACAAACCAATTAGAATTGGAATAGCTCAGATATAGAGCACTTATATTACCTCACTGTCAACAGTATTCTCTGGTCTCATTTCACTATTTTTGGAGTTCCTGAAAGACATTGTGGAAAAAAATAAATGAATAAGATGGGAACTGCGACATAGGATATGGGAATATATACTGTATAAGGTCAATACAGTTTCTTTACCTTCGAAACTCCTGTCGATATTACCAGTTGGTTTGAAGGTTTGATCAAAGTGAGGACTGCAGTAAAGCACTTCTTCAAAGGAATTGAAGTTTCCATGCTACATATAACACAAAAGAAACAATTCAGATCAAAATTGGAAAAAAATGAGACAACTTGAATGGTTAAAATTAGTTATGCTTAATAGAATACTGCACCTATCAGGTTCAATTCACAAAACTAATAATATCATTGAATTCCAAAGGAGAAGAAACCATAACAATTCCACTTACTAAATTATATTAACCATAGAAGGAAAGACTATCACTCTAACCAAGGATGACCTGAAATAGTTCAAGTACAATATCCTGATCCAAGGATAACAAGAAAACTAAGAACAGAACTAAAATAACTTGCCAAGTTTACAATAAATGACTTGCTGCAGATAAAAAAAACGAAGAGGTCAAAAGAATAAAACCCCTTTTCAAAAACAAAACAAGAACCCTCAAAAGCTACACACTGAACACAGTAGATTCAGAGATTCTACTTCAAACCATACAAAAAGTCTAGTTCAAATCATACAAAAGACAAGTTGTATAAGAAGGAAAAAAAAAACGTACAAAATCACAAGATCAAAAACTAGCAGAGATTCAGAGGTAGATTCACAAACGCTCCTGCAAATGGACTTCAAAACTACCCTACACATGAAGTAGAAAGTAGAGAAAAATTAGTACCAAATTACTTGAAAGAAACAGTCAAAGGAAATAACAATACAACAACATGAAGAAGTAAAGGGATAATAATTGAGAAAATATTTGAGAGAAATTGTCGGAAACCCTAAAATCTTACAATCAAAACCAACCATTTTTCAACTAAAAACCTAAAATCTACCCTAAAATCTTAATTTCAGAAATTGATAAGATAAGATAAGATAGAAACATAATATATTTCTCACCTTAAGAGATTGTGAGATATGATATGAAGAATAGATTTTGAGAGAGAAAATCGTAACTTTCTAAAAAAAATCGTTGGCGAATAGATCGAAGAACAATTATTATCACAGAAAAAGGGTTTTTTTTAATTTCAAGGACAAAATCAAATTTTTAGGGTTATGAATGTTTCAATTAGAGGTTTTTTTTCGATTTCGGATTGGTTTTTGATTCACGGATTAACAAGGATTCAAAGATTTTTAGGGTTATGAACACGGATTTGTTATGAGGGTTTTGGTTAAGGCGGAGTTGGAGAGGAGAGAACAGACCGAGAAAGAAAAAAGAAAAGCAGAGAAAGAGGAAAGTGAGAGGAGAAAAAAAGTTTAGGTTTTTGTATAAAAAACTTTGGACGTTGGATTCCTCCTCATACGGATTGCGGAGATTTATCAACGGTAGACAAATAATAATGGGTTCTCACACGGATTAAGACAAGTGTGTTTCTTTTGAGCATAGGTGTGTTTTTTTTGAACTTTCATAAGACCAAAATCCAAAGTTTCGTATTTCGAAATACTCTCATTTTTGGTAGGAATGTAGAGTTTTATAGGAGGAACGTGTCACCAAAATCTTATCTTCAAATTAATCGTCGTTTAGATGTTTTAGAGAAAAAGGTGTCACCATGTCAAGATTATGTCATTATAACCATGTCAACGAATCATACCCCTACATATAAATCAGAATAAATCGTTATCGACCTTCTGACTATATATAAATCCGAAAAACATATAAGAACGAATCAAAAGAATCAGAAATGAAATCAAAAACTGTTACTCTTTTTCGATTAAACAAAATTTCAAAACTTAATGACGATAGATTAAGGGTTTCGTTAAAGATTCAGACTTACAAGTGGAAGAGATCAATAAAAAAATCTGACAAACATTGGTAGGTTTAGTACTCAGGTGTATATTCCGACATAGTAGGAGATGACATTGAGGATTATATGAACAATATTCGTAGGTTTATTATTATGATGAAGATTCTGAGTTAGTGGAAGAAGAGATTATTTAGGATAATATAACATATATTAGTAGATTTAGAGCTTCAGTGAAGATTCCGACTTAGTCGAAGAGGTCATCAAGGATAATATAAACAATATCGGTAGATTTAGGATTCTGATTCAATAGAGGAGGTCATTAAGGATAATATGAAAAACACTTGTCAGTTTATAGCTCCAGTGAAGATTCTATACTTAGTGGAAGAGGTCATTAAGGGTAATCTGAGAAACATTTGTAGGTTTAGAGCCAGGTGAAGATTTCAACTTAGTAGAAGAGGTTATTAAGTGATAATATGAACAATATTCCTGACCTATATCGAACTAACGATTGCTCGAAAATATCTAAAGGCCGATTTTCTGAAAATGAATTATAACGAACAAAGATTGACTTTAGATTGAACACTCGTATGAAGATAGTAATTTTGACTTACAACGAACTGAAGATTATATCGATTGAACACTCGTTTGAAGATTGTAATTTTAACATGCAGCAAACTGAGGATTATCTTGGTAGATTGTTAAACATTCTGAGTTCCGAGAATGGACTGACCGGGAATGGACTACTATAATTCGGAAACTTTGTAAGAATGATGAATCCGACCATTCATAGGTAAGATTCCATCAAAATATTCTCCGAAACCTTAAACAAACCTTTTCCTGTCGATTTCGAGAAATAAAGTGTCACCAAAATCTTAGCTCCATCGAAATATTCTCCGAAACCTTGAATAAACCCTTTTCTGCCGACTTCGAGAAAGAAAATGGCTCCGAGATCGAAACTTGGATGGGAGTGGACTACTATAAGTCGGAAACTACGTAAGAAAGATAATTCCGACCATTTATAGGTAAAATTCCATCGGAATATTCTCCGAAACCTTAAAAAAACCTTTTCTAGCGACTTCGAGAGATAAAGTGGCCCGAGGTCGAAACCTGACCGGGAATGGACTACTATAATTCGGAAACTTCGTAAGAATGATGAATCCGACCATTCATAGGTAAGATTTCATCGGAATATTCTCCGAAACCTTAAACAAACCCTTTTCTGGTGACTTCGAGAAAGAAAGGGGCCCCGAGCTTGAAACCTGGCCGGGAGTGGACTACTATAAGTCGGAAACTTCGTAGGAACGATGAATTTGACCATTTACAGGTAAGATTCCATCGGAATATTCTTCGAAACCTTGAACAAACCCTTTTATGGATATCTTGAGAAAAAAAAGATGCTCCGAGCTCGAAACCTGACCGGGAGTAGACTACTATAAAGGTATGTATACTGATGGTGAACAGTTGGTTATTTGCTTGGGAAATTTTCTAAAAGATCAATTTTAAAGATCAAAAGGGTCATATCAGAATGGTATGCATACCAGGCATCTGTATTTTGAAGATGTATTTTATTTTTGTTTGGAACGAATTAAGGATATTTACAGTAACAATAACCACTGAATAATACGAGGCAAATCCGCATTAAATTTCAAATTGCTTTCTACCATTGGAAAATCCAGCGTAAACCCAAATAACTGTTGACAATGAGAAGAAATCCATATGATGATAATAATTTGGGAAAATTGCTATCCTTGATATTTCTTTAGAGGGAATCCTTCATATTTCGTCACAACAACGATGGCAAACATGCTTGATGTTGCAAAAATAGATCCTTGATGTTCTCTTTTTAAGATTAAATAAAATAGAAGCAAACACAAGTTTACTACTGATCAATTACAATCTTTTCTTTGGCATCCATAAACTTGTTTAAAAAAATTCATCAACTCATTTTACAAAACCATGTATTATTTATTCCAAGTCCAAATTTTGTCTTTTCTGTTTGAGCATCTCATCTCCAACTGCGAAACTTTTGATCCAGCTGCCTGTAAAACCCGAAAGATGTCAACATAAAAACTGTGTCCAAAATCGCCAATTAGCATTGACTCAAAATCATCATTACTAGTAGCTTTATCTTTCCTATAACTTCCAAGAAATAAATAATGGCATCTAGTTGGAATCTAGAACACTCAAAAATTAGTACGCAGTTCAGTAACTAGGAACTCGGAGAATATTGCCAGTAACAGCACCAGAGAGAAACGAAAACTCAGATAAAAGGATTCCGGCGTTACATAACTAATGATATACATATGCTAATGCTTTCCTACATAAGTGATAAAAATAAATGACGGGGAAATCAAGCTGCCAGACAAGAAGTAAAACAAGGTTGCAAGTCCAGATTCAGTTAAAACGACAAACTGCAATGTAACATGTTTCATTGGATTATGTTGGGGACTGAAACCTTCTTCTTATGGATATACTGAATTCTGAAAATTCATACAAACAAGAAGTTAAGACCCTACAAGGGCCACAACTAGCACAAAGCATATAACATCTACAGCATAAACAACATGAATAGGTACATGCTTAAATGGTGATGAATCAAGAGGTCACACCTGATGCAAAGATGTAAGGGTCCAGCCGATTTCTCCATCATTGACTTCTTCCAAGCAGACACTACAAATTAGTTCATCCATGGGAAACTTTGAACCTCCTTTTGCTTTACCAGAACCTTGATTACTCTGGCTAGTGAGGAAAAATCAATACATGAGAAGAAATTTTACATGAATAAAAACCCAAGAAGGGGGAGTTCTACTAGAATTGTATACTATGTATGAAACTATAGTTTGTCGTAGTGCAATATGTGAATGAAAAGTATCAAAACAGAAACCTCTGGCGCAGGTGAGAAGGAGCTCCGTTGCTGTAATGAATCTTCACTGGACAGCAAAAATTGATGTTCAAAACCTATAGACGCTTCACAAATGCTTAACATCTAGGTTACCTACCGAACTAAGGTAAGACAGAGAAAACACGTTCTACAAGTTGAGACAAAGAACATACTACTTGCCTTTCTAGACCCGCAACCCTGTACTTATGAACAAGAAGGGCATTAGCTCATTGAGGTAGCTGGGAAACATTATATGAATCAGCTTCCCCCAGAGTTACAAATTCTGCAAGAGAAATTAAAACCATTCGATACCATTAGAAAATTGGCCTTTCAAACAATCCTTTAGGCCTTTAGTCATATGTAGAATAATAACTTCATGCATTGTCATACATATTAAATCTTCCTGAAACATAACCTAGTACATTACCATATATGCACTCCAAGTGCCATATACCTAGTTCATCAAAGTTGTGACCAAGAAGCGGAAGCTGGAGTCTTAAACCTTGTAATCCACCTTTTGCTGACGACATAGGAAATCGCAACTTGGTTTGACCTTACAGTGCATCACTGGAAGGCCCTCCATGAACCTAGGACTCAGCTTGAATTTTGTCGCCAAATTTCATACAATTTAGAGATTGTTGCCACTAGAAAAACACTGAAAACTACCCAGACCTAAAAAAGATGGAATTACAAAAAAGATCAGGCATCCCTATAACTATTATGTTTAAGCACATCTAGTCAGTTCTAATGGTTTCCAATGATACAAGTAAATGCTGTGAGGCAGCCTAGTACATCAGAACTAAGAAAACCATAACCAAACACATAATGACCTATCACACTCAGAAAAAAGGGGTAAACAATGAAAAATGAATAACACAACTGATGCGTTTCTTAGAAGTAAAGTGATATAATAATGCGATTAAACAGAATGGATACCAAAATGATTATGCCCCTGCATCAACAACACAACGGAGCCTGAGAGATAATGAACACCAAAATGATTAGCGCAGGGCACAATGAAAGATGAATGGGGTTGTGGATGTATATCGAAATTAAGCTTCAACACATAACCACATAAGACAAGGTGTTGATTTCTGGTATTTCCTCACTGAGAGACCAATAAGCTAGTACTTCAATTTAACCACTAATTGGTCAATCTTAATTTATCTCATCTTTGTTTTCAAGTTTCACATCAAAAGCCTACCAAAACCTCGGAAGAAATCACAACTGAACTCTGTCATGTAGCTTAAGCTAAACACTCTAAGTCTAGGAATTCTCACTGAAGTTAACTCTACCTTTGCAGGCGTTGAGCATTCCACAAATTTACCATATGTTCAATCAATCCGTTAAAGAAAGCAAACATATTTTGGGCAATATCATGCATTTAGGTTAGTTAATGTAAATCCAATTTCTAAACCCAATGTTATAATAATCCAGACAACACCCAATTCGCATAGCATGAAATCTGAGAGACTTTAGACAATCTTAAAGAAACAAAAAAAGAAATAAAACCAACTTGTAATTGATCAAGTTCAGCAAAATTAGACGATTTGGGAGATCAAATTAAACGCCTAATTCCTTGATTGACTGAGATTCAATCCTCTAATTCCTTCAACCTAGATAGATCAGTATTTGGGAGACAAAAATTAAACGGATTTGAGTTCAACTGATATAAAGGAAGAAAGATGATCGAGTTCTTCAGGTGTGTAATGGTTGAAAGAGTTGTGTCGGGTGTGGTTTCGGTCCTCAGAAGATTTGGGAAAATAGCCAAGTTAGGTTACGGTTCCCATATCATTTTGGTTCCAGGATATAAGTTGTTCTCAGGTTCTAGAACTGAAATTGGTTCCAAACAAAAGATTTATAAAATCCTATAATTTTATTTTACATTTTCTAAATTTTAAAATAAATCAATGTGTTAGTTATGTAAAATTGTGTTACTACTAAAAATGACAAAGAGTTATAAAAATGGGGTGGATTTTGGTATACATGGATTTTGGGTAGGAATATTAGTAATAGTGATTTAGTGTAAAATGTGTTAGGAGTGTATAACTAATGATCTCACACTTTCAATAATTATTTAGTTTTTATGAATTAATTCCAAATTATGGTAACTATTTCTTAATTTGCTAACTTTTTATATGAGTTGCTAGATCTATAATAGATTATTAGAGTTACCAAACAAGATTTTGTTAGGAATCCTATTGTTATAAAAACCCAAATTTGGTGTAGTGGAGCATCAAAGTATTAATATATAGTGTTCTGAGGCTTCTGTCCTCGTTTCGGAAGAAGAAAAAAAAGGGTCGAAGGTTTATTTTTGCAGACATGCAGAAAAACATTAATGAAACCGGGACATTTTAGTATGATCAAACTGTAACGAAAAAAATCAAGATATGTAAAGTAGCTAAATACACAATGGACTATTTATTTTGTTTAGTCTATTCTATCATCGCTTAATTGGGGTCCCAAAAAATAATTAGGGGCCTCACACTAGAGGAAAAAAAAAAGATCACCCAAACCTAATTTCAATAACCCCTTATCCAAATATTTTAGGCAATGGATGATCTACCCTTATTTAATTAGTGATAATTTTATTTAATTAGTGTTAATCTTACTTAATTAGAGTTTAATTTTTTAAAAAAAAGACTTTTTCAAAAAATTTGTTTGCAACTTCTTTTCCCGGATTTGTATGAAAAGTCGTCATCGTATTGTAGAGTCGTAATTGTTTTAATAACGACATTTTAGAGTCGTCGCTGAAACAATAATGACTCTATAATATCACTTAAATGATGACTTTAAAGAGTGGTTATTGTTGCAATGACGACCCTACAATAACAACATTTTACAGTGGTCATTGAAATAATAAAGACACTTTAGAGTCGTCATTGAAACAATAACGAAGGCTCTAAAGGGTCGTTATTATAGGGTAATTATTTTTCAGCAAAATAAACAAAAAAATATTAAAAAATATTATTTAAAAAAAATATTGATAGGGTTGGAGTAATCTAGTCTTTTCATCATATCTAGACACCCCTTATCCACATCCCATGGGTGGGGATAAGAATCCAGGGCCCCTAGTTATTTTTTGGGCCCCTCAATTAAGCGGTGTATTATATTTGTCCCTTTTTAAACTTTTACTTTCTGGAATGGGATTGCAAGTTGTGCTAATTTATTTTACGCTATTGTGATCATGGAAAGTCGTTGATATGTCGATATGATGCATATGTTTTGAAGTATGAATCAAGTTGTGTGTTTGTACAAAAAAAAAATCAAGTTGTATGTATTTTCATGCAAGTACTATGCTCTGTGATAGACACATTTTTGTGTCTGAATTGTCCTCAGTGTCTCTATTTCTAGTGCTTTATTTTGTACTTATTATGGTGTTTTTATGTTTATGTAGGTGTTTTTGGAGAAATACACTTGTGTGGAAAAAGTTGCTCAAAAAGTGCTATTTGGACCCCGGAGGACACATGCTATTCAGACTCTCAGTTTTGGACAAGGGGCATCTAACTGATAAGGGGCACCCCAGGGAACCAACTGCTAATCGCACCCCATTACTGGTTAAGGGGGCTCCATCTTCTTCCTTGACTTGAAAAGGAAAAAATTTGGCAGTAAATTTGGTTTCAACGGTGAAGGATTTATTATCTTTAAGATAAGAATATCTTCTTGCCTTACAAACATGAAGTTTTGAAGAAAAAGAAAGTTATCTTGTATTAAATAAGAAAGATATCCTTAGAAGATTTTATCTTGGATTTTATTCTGCGAATTAAAGAAGATATAGGTTTAGTAAAGAAATGTATAGAATAAAGAGAAGGAAAAATTCTGAAGATATTTTTAATTAAAAAGAAGAAGATTTTGGAGTTATGGAAGAATATATTTGAGTGATGTGTATTTGTGTGTATAAATAGAGAGCTAGAGAGCAAATTTGGGGGGAGTTTTTGAGAGAGAAAAGAAAATCATTGTTTTATCATTGTTTCTCCCATTTCATCTTTGTAAACACCCTTTGAGCAATAAAAATGGATTTTGAGCGTGTTTCCATGATGATGAGCTAATTCTCGCGCAACAAGGCAATGGATGAAGCTATCTATGCATGAATGATTGGTAACAATTTTATTTTCTCTAATTTACAATTTATAATTCATTTAATCACCGCATTTGCGGAGTTCTAAATGTTCACATAATTTTCTTAATTACTTGTGATTCATTTTGATAGATTATACTTTGTTTAATTGATTGATAGTCTATTCTTAGGGAATACAATTAATATTTGGGAATATGTTTGATTATGTGTGAATTAATAAATAAAGGACTTAAAGGATAGTTAGAGTTTTGAAACATATTTGATATCGTTCATTCATGTGTAATAGTGGAATCTAGTGTCTTGGTTACTTTTAATATCTTGAAATCAATTTTGCAATAAGTTTTCTGTTTTTAAGTTTTATAAGTCTAAAATATTTTGCTTTCACAAGTCTCAACGAACTTATTACTACAAGATCATTGAAAAATACCATCACTCTGTAGTAAATTAAACTCAACAATCTTCAAATTTGAGTCCATGTAGGAACTGTGCTCCAATGATAATTAGTTGTAAAACCAGAAGAGATCAACTGCATTCGATATCAACTGCTTAGATATTGACCTGAATAATATTCATGATGCAATTATTGTCGGAAACAGTCAAGTCTTCAGAATAACCAATTTAAGCCCGTGCAGCGCACGGGCGTAATAACTAGTGTCAAGTAATAACACTGGAACCTGATTCCTGAAAGCATCTCTTTACTCTTTATTAGAAGATTAAAGAGAAAAAAACTTCAAAAGAGAACCCTAACAAGCCCCCAAAAAAGAAAAAACGAAAAAAAAAAGGAAAAAAACGGTTTAGTCCAAAACCGCCTCAAAACTTACGGATTGGTCTAGCCCTAGTTGACTAGGCAGTAGGTACAGAGTAGTCCAAAATTCGTTGAAAAATGTGTGAAGACGCTTATGTCCTTCGCATACGTTTCATAAAGAACATGTGCAGCGAATAAAAACAGTTTTGCAACTGACACATTGGATGTGGATGCGACACGTTCGTTCAAAAAAAAACTGAAATTAAAAACTTAAAAATAACGGAAATATATTCATTATTTCATTTAGAAAATAGAAGAGAAAAGAAAATTGGAGAAAAGAAAATTGGAGAAAAGAAAACACAAGAAGAAATCACAAGAACTATCGGGAGATACAACATCAATAGAAGTAGAAATAACTTCAAAATCATCAGGACCTAAGAGAAGATCGAAATATTCACATAGTACAGCGTTTCAACATCAACTTTAGCAGAAGAAACTTTAAACTCATCACTAACTAAGAAGACATCAAAAATTTCAAAGAAATCATCAAAAACTTCAAACAAATCAACTGCATCAGGTTTAACATCTGATCGAGCAACAAAAGGTACTGCTATTTCATATATTGGCCTTTTTTGGTATTTTGGGACTGTTTTTTCACAATCACTTATGGTTATATATTATTGAGATAACTCAATGTACACATTTAGGTACGGTTACCCATATCTAAATGAAGTATATTTCATTTGTCTGTGACAAGCTAAGACCATCTAACGGTGGAAAGATATTGTTTTGGTTTCAAGAAAAATTTATCTTGCATCTTAAATCAGGATTTCATCTAACGGTCAATAATGAATGATTTATTTCTAAGCTAACCAAGCAAACCCTGATTTGAAAGGATATATAAAGGAGAACTCTAGAAACTGGGAAACCGAATCCACACACCTCTTGTGTGATACTAGTTGCGACTAGAGTTGATTCTCCTTTAACCTAGGTTTTTCCTAAAACCATTATAGGTTAACGACTTGAAGACTTCATTGGGATTTTGAAGCCACATCCACCTATTTTCTCTGTAGATGCATATTCTGATCTTACTTGTTCTATCATATTGAGTACTATCTTATCTAATATTTGATCGAGATTTATCTCCGATAGGTAAGATATAAAAAGTAATCACAAATCTCTTCGTCTCATTTTTTGTGATTCCAGAATAACTTGTTCTACTACCATATAGTCAAGTTATTGTGAGGTGGTTGATATTTATAGGCTGTTCTTCGGGAATATAAGACCGGATTATCAATTGGTTCTTCTGCACCTTGATTTATTAAAATACGGAAAAAAAATTCATAGGTATTTGTGTGGGAGACATAATTATCTATCAGAATAGACTTTTTTGTGGGAGATAGCTTGGTTTGTAAGTCTTCGACTTTGGGTCGTAGCAACTCTTAGTTGTAGGTGAGATCAGCTAAGGGAATCAAGTGCGTAGAGTCCTGCTGGGATTCAGAGGCGTAAGGAACGCGACTGTACCTTGATCAGTGGGAGATTGGTTAGGGATCAACTACATTCCAGTCCGATGTTAATCTTGTAGTAGGCTAGTGTCTGTAGAATCTTAATACAGTGTGGTGTTCAATATGGACTATGTCCCGGGGTTTTTCTGCATTTACGGTTTCCTCGTTAACAAAATCTCTCGTATCCATGTTATTTCTTTTCCGCATTATATTTGTTTATATAATTGAAATATCAAAGGTTGTGCGTAGTTCAATCAATTGGTAAATACGACCTTGCTTGTTGGATAGGAACTGATTGACTCTTGGATATTGGTATTTGGTACCATCCAAGTTATCTCTCGTATCAATTGGGCTCACAGATTCCTATCTGTTTGATTGCAGATTGGATTGAGAAATTGAGATATAACTCTTGGAAACTTTTCCGTGATTGAGTCTGACTGTCTAGTTGATTCTCTTGGAATTGTAATAGAATTGTCCATACAGATTTCCGAACGAAATATTGGGTGTGGTTGTTAGACCCCCACATTTGCGGTAGTAATTGATTGACACTTGAACATTGGTTTTTGATACCGTTCAAGTTATTTTTCATATTAATCATGATCACATATTCATATCTGTTCGATTGCAGATTGTATTGAGAAATAGAGATACAACTTTTGGATATATTTCCTTGGTTGAGCCTGGATGTCTAATTGATTCTAACGGAAAAACATTGGAGTTAGTCCATACATATTGCCGAAACAAATATCGGTTGTGGTTGTTAGACCCCCTCTTTTTCAATTGGTATCAGAGCAGGCAAACATGTTAATACCTCATAAGTCCGTGTTTGTAGCAATCTAACTCTACGGACAGAAGTGTTATCTCTATAAACATACCACCAGTCTTCGATGAATCAATTTACTTATGGTGTAAAATTGTTATGCGTGGTTTTCTTCAAGTGCGTGATTTTCAATCATGGGTTCCTGTTGTTAATGGCTATGATCCTTCATTGGTTACAATGGGCGATGTAACTGTTCTAAAGGATATTGGTGAGCATGATCCTGTCGAGATTCTCGCTGCAAAGAAAAATTATGACGGATTAAATGCTATCATACATGCCATTACCTCAGATCTTCAGCACCATGTGACTAAGTGCACTAAATCTAAAGATGCTTGAGATATCTTAGAAACTGTATTTGAAGGGAATACCTCTGAGAAAGAAGCTAGGCTTCAAAACCTAAATTATGATTGGGAAAACCTTCACATGACTGATGAAGAGTCATTTGATGAGTTTAATCACAAAGAGTCTGAAATTGTAAATGCGTCTTTTAAATTGGGTAAGACTATTCCTGAAAAGGACATTGTGATGAATTCTCAGATCGTTACCGGCAAAACACGATTCTAAGAAACATGCCATCGCTGAGGGAAGTAACCTTGATCTACTTTCCAGGAATATTCTTGTTGGAAAGTTAGAGAACTTTGATCATGAGCATACGTCCAAAGTTGGAAAGAATATTACTTTTAAAGCACAAAAGAACACTAAACTACTTGATAAAAGTAAAAGTATTGGAAACTCGATGGATGATCCGATTGAGACTGAATCATCATACGAAGATATTGACAACTCAGTTTTTCTGATCACAAGACAATTTAGAGATCTTCTGTTAAAGAGGAGTAAAAGATTCACCAGAGATAAACCCAGATCATCAATTAAGCCTCACAATTGTGTTCCTTCTAAAAACATAAATACTGTCAATTCTGATGATGAGGATATGCCATAGTGCTTCAAGTGTAAAGGTTTTGGTCATTTGATAATGAATGTCCGAATCGTAGAAAATACACTGGAAACAAAGGTCTTGCTGTAACTCTTGATGAAATTTCTGATCATTATGATTCAAATGAAGACGAAAAATCAAGTGCAACACCTCTTTGTAAAAGTATCGATTTTGATGATTGTAGCAATACTCATATCAATTTTGATATTCTTTCTGGAGAAACGTCTTCAATTGCCTTGGAGGATGAAATGGATTTCACTACGTCTAAGAAAAACTGTTACTCACAAGTTTCAGGTACTTCATTATGTTTAGCAACATGTTCAGTTACCGTACGTGAACCTTCTTCCACGTCGACATGTTCTTACTGTTTCTTAAATGGTCATGAACTCTCCAAGTGCTTTAAGTACAAACATAAAATAAGATATGTCTGTTTTGGGGTAAAAACTGATTTTGCTGTTTTTGGTAATTTGGGGCGTGTTGATGAGAAACGAGTTCAAACCCTAAAAAAATGCACTGCACGGGAATGTTTTAGGTTTGAGAAATCAATCTGTAAGACTCTGGCCGAAACCAAGAAATGGTCGTTCCAGATTCAATTCGGTCACAAGGTGAAGGAGAAGGGTTGATCTTAGGGAGGGAAGAGGAGAAGGTATTTGAGATCAGAGTGTTGAATTATGAAGGTGTGTCTGTTTATGACTTATGCATCAGAAAATGGTCTGGCTACTTGTTGATAAAACTTGTGTGTCCCCTTCGAAATAGATTTAAAATCTATTTATACAAGTCATTTGAGCGCAACCCCGATCTCTTAGGAAGTGAAGTAATGGAGAAGTGGGTTTTGTGCGGAAGGTAGTGATCATCGTTTCTCGTTACGATAAATGACTGATCACACGTTCTACCACTACTCTCTTTATTGACAACCGTCCGCCTTTCCTGACACGTTCTCGTAATGGATGCGTTGCACGCCGCACGCTGTAAACCGCCAGACCAATACCCCAGTAAGCATCCCCCAGTTTGTGACATGTTTGATGTCTCGAATAAGTAGGTCGTGGTACCCACCGCGGAGAATAGCATGGTGCTATTAGATGAAACAACTAAGTTGTTTATGAGGCCAATAGAAAACATGTATGTATTCGATGCATGTAAAGCATCTCAAATTAATCGATGTGTATGAAATTTCATTATTTTTGAGCTTGATCGAATAAGTCGCGGATAAGCGTCTTAAAAGAGAAAGCATGATTGACTACCTTTGGGTGATCGTTTGGCGGCTCTAGGGACACGCCATTACTTGGACGATCGCCTCATGTAGAAGAAGGATGACCGGTATTCACAATGTTGCTTTACTTGTTTTCTGAAAATAGATCTATACCATCCAACTAGGCTGGCGAAGTTGGATGGTCGTGATCATCTGCGGCAGTTTCAAACTGCCATTGACGCGACTTTAGGGTTTAGGGGGTCCGCGCGGTCACCCTCTTTGGACGAGCGATTTGAGACTTCGATTGTCAGCTCGAGCAGGTCAGTCAGTCACGCGTGAAGGTGGGGTTACAGTGATCACGTTGATGTCCTCGATGTCATTTGAAGTTAAATCTAAGCCACTCAAATCGGTTGAAGAATATGAGTGGTCGAGATCGATTTGCGGTAGTAATGTATTGCCGCAAAGTATTTTTAGGTTTTTTGAAACAGCGTGTTCACGCTTCTTTGGGCTGGCGTTTTGGTGCGCTTTAGTCTTGCTATAAGCAAGTCGATCGTTCACGTGTGGAGTTGATTCGATGTTGAACACGTTGGTATCTCCTTGATCATTTGAAGCACGATCTAAGACGTCCAATTAAGCTGGTGAAGTTGGACGGATACGATCGATTAAAGGCAGTTGTGTAAAGCCGCTTATTCAATTTAGGGTTTTCAAGGTTGTGTGATCATCCTAGTTCAATAGAATGATTTGGTGCGCTATTAACTTCCCATGAGCAAGTCGACTGGTAAGGGATAGCATTGGGTCGGTGGTGGACGTGTTTAGTACTTCTCTGATAGTTTGGAACGCGATCTATGTCGTCCAACTAATCTGACAAAGTTGGACGAATATGATGACTTTTGAGACCATTTTTTACGGTTTTAGCTCATTCGAGCTTTGTTTTTCCGCAGCGCAAACGTCCATGTTTGGGTCAGCGTTTGAGACGCTTATGAATAGGAAACACGGGATTCGATCAACTAGAGGACTAGTGGGACTGGCGGTGAATTCTACGGTGATTTCCTAGTTCTACTAGGAGTAGTCTAAGCTTGTTAAATCACGCGGCCAAATTGTGTGGCAGTGATTGTTTCTGAGACCGATATTAACAGTCTAGATTTTATTTAAAATTAAATATGCGTTGGATCATGCTAACTTTAATTAAAAGTGTGTGAACGCATTGATCTCCTTGTCAGAGAGTGATGTAGCTCGTATGGGTATTTTCATGCAGATATCAATACTGACACTTCGGGAGATTCATGCTACTATGCTGAGAGTGAACACTTCATCATCATGTGATGTCAATAATTAGATTTGGCTGAGAACATAACATGGGAAAATATCAGGCAAGCGAATGCATTAGTAACTAATGCGATAGGTTGGATTTTATAGAATATCTGGGATTGATGCACTATTCTGATAAATTTCATATATATGCTTGTAGATGGTGGATTTTCAACAAAGGGAAAAACCGGAAAATCTTGAGACATGTTTTTGACACGGCTTTCAGGCATGCAACGATTCATATTTTACGAAGCCATGATGAATATTTTTTCGAAAAGCCTCCACCAGCTGAGCGTTCGATCCCTGTCATTTCGTCGTGACCTCTATGAATAATAAAGTATTTGGGAGGTTCTCCGTAGACTGAGAGCTTAACGCCTTCAGGACGTCGGTGATACTCACTGTTCACTGACTACAGGAGAGAGACCCACCTCCATATAGAAGAATAGTTGGGTGGATGACGCCTTCAGGACGTCGGTGACACTCACCGTTCCCTGATTATGTGGAGAGACTGTGCATAGATTCAGGCGGTTCTCCGTAGATTGAGAGCACTAACGCCTTCAGGTCGTAAACAACACTGTGACTCCCTGACTATGCACCATTCAGAATAGATGTGACACTTTAACCGGATAATATCTTTTCTGCAATAGATTAATCCTGCCGTGACATTCACTACTGAATTCCCAGAATATTCTATTATTGCTCCTATTCCATGGACGAATCCACTGCCTGATCCCATGGAATGCCAATAACAATTGCTCTATGATCGAATCCACAGCTTGATCTCATAGAATGACAATAAAACAACTGTGCTATCTCATTACTCCGATTTCATGATCGAATCCACTGATCTCATGAAATGGTAATAGATAATCTTAATTACTCCGATTCTATGGTCGAATCCACGATCCCATAGGATGGTAATGCTTGTTCGTAGTCGAATCCACAGCTGATCCTGCGAATTAATAATGAACAA
This sequence comes from Papaver somniferum, assembly GCF_003573695.1. Taxonomy (NCBI): domain Eukaryota; kingdom Viridiplantae; phylum Streptophyta; class Magnoliopsida; order Ranunculales; family Papaveraceae; genus Papaver; species Papaver somniferum. Next base: position 51,137,874 of record NC_039361.1, on the reverse strand, counting down.
CTATTCATTTTTATTACTTAGTTTCATGAATTATTCTCCACTGAATTCATAGATTGGTAATAAATACTCAACAACCGGGCATCTGGACCATCACTGAGTAAGCCCCACAAAAATGGTGCGAGTGTACTCGACAATGATGCACGACTGAGCACCCGGATGCACGAACGAGTGTCTAAAAATATGAAATAATGAGGAATCCTTCGCAAAACAGGAGAAAAAAATAAACATTAATAAAATAATAAGGAGAGGTGTGCGGGACCGGGAAACCCAGCCGGCCGGCCGTGCCCGAGCCGTGGTCGGTCCCACACCTCACAATCCTTAGCTTTCATAATTATTATTCCCTAATCTCACGAAAATCCTCAGTTTCAACAAAAACTCATGGATTCTCCAAAACTTCAAGGATTCTCCAGGACTTCAAAGATTCATGAAAAATAATTAAATAGGGAAAGGTGCGTGGGACCGTACAACCTAGCCGGTCGGCCATGCCCTAGCCATGGTCGGTCCCACACCTTGCAATCCCTAATCCTGCATAATTATTATTTTCCTCAATTCATGAAACTCCTGGGTTTGAGCAAAATTCATGATTTCTCCATATTTTCTCAAATATTGCTCAAATCACGAAAAACCAAAAGCCAACATAGTCACACAACTGGCTTGCCTCTCACGGAAATTTTAAATATTAAAACACTTTTATTTTAATATTCTCAAAATATTGATGAATTGAGCATACATGCTCATTACAACAAAAATCGAGAATTCTCAGTCGAGATGAAACTCTTCTGAAAATTCACTATGTTGCTCGAACGCGCATCAGAAAATTCTGAAACTCTCAGTATGGAAACACGGACACCACAACAACATGTGCATGCCTTCATGACCGACCAGAGTCATTCCTAGGTCTTGTACAAAGCCGGTCTCACAGGTTTTCATAATTCTGACCTAATTTGCTCAATTGCTCATACTGGGCCCGAACTCTCTCCAACCAACTGGAGGATTCTCCAAATGACCAACAACTGGTCCCGTGACCACCAAGAGTCATTCCCATACTCTCTTGGTCGGTGCTTATCTCTCATACCTAGGTTTTATCACCTAATGTTGAATCCATCAATATTTCAATAAATGATGAAACCTGCATTTAATCATCGTTCTTTCACCAGCTCTCAAACTTAGAACCCTGGTGCATGCTAACTCGAGCACTGGGAACCCATGGAAGCTCATCATCCCATGTGGTCGGTCCTTCCTCACTCATGACCAATTTTCAGCAATTCACCAATTGATGAAAGATTGATAAAAATTAGGGTTTCGAACAAACGCTCCACGAATCACCATTCTGAGCAAGTTCAAACACAAAATAATGTTGATTCAGCAATCAACATCCAAATTAATAATATTCGTTAATTCACCAATATTTTTGATTAATATTTTATTAGGTCACGACACCAGTAAATAATTCGTCGAATTGAGAAATACTTACTCAGCTGCTCGAATATTGATCCAACCATCAACGTTCAGTAATTCATCAGTAGTTTTTTCGAATTGAGCAACACTTACTCAATTGCACGTCAAATTATCAATATTCAGTATTTTTTTGAATTGAGCAATACTTGCTCAGTTGCACGCCAAAATTATCAAATTCATCGAATTGGGCAATACTTGCTCAATTGCTCGACAAACTCTCAATATTCAGAAATTTGTCGAGTTGAGCAATACTTGCTCAGTCGCTCTAGTCAGTAATTCATTGACATCTCAGAGAACTACATGTTCAATCCATGAATCACTGAGCATTCACCACTTATGCTCGATTCAACAAAACTAGATTCACGGTCTAAATCAGTCAACAACTGACTAACTAATACATGCCTGCCTTGCAGACTCCACGATTCGTGAAATATCAATCACGTCACAAATGGGGGGGGGGTATCACTTAGGGTTTTGGTCTGGCGGTCTACGACACGTGGATTCATCCACAACGAGAAATGTGCATAAGTCGTGTAAACGGTTGAAGTAGTTAGCAAAGTAGTGGGTGCACGATCAGTCAAGTCTCCGCACAACATGGAACTGACTTTACCACGATCTCCCACTTTCCCACTCTTTCACTCAAGAAAACGTCACACTTACAGGGATCAACGATACATCATTCTTGCAATATAAATAAGTCTAAATCGAGGACATCATGATATCATCAATCATCGATTATCATCATTTTCCGTCAACAACTCGATATAAACTTATTCACAGAACTCAACTTCAGCAGTTCCGCAATATTGAAGAAACCTTCAATACACCCACAATCCTTGATCATCACTGATCCCACACAACTCTCAGCTTCCCTCCTACAGATCAACCCATTTCCCTCTTTGCGACCGAATTGAATCTGGAATGACCATTGTCTTGGTTTAGGCCGGAGTCATACCGATTGATTTTCCGAATCTAAGCACCCTCTTTGCAGCGGTGCATCTGTGTGAGGTTCAGCAGTTCGCTCGGTTGAGGAGTCTCGACAGCACGCTCGACTCTCCACTTTCCTAGAAAACCAGAAAACCGTTTTTCCCCATCTACAATTTCTGAGTTTTTCAATACATGTGTAAGTAAAGAGGTTTGAGCACTCGTCACTTTCAAATGGCCTTTATTCCTTTGCAGGATAAAAGCGCATTAAATACAGGATTTTACAATTTTGACCCTAAAATAAAAACCACCATCAAGAATGTCAACAAACTGCAACGGAGAGCAAATCGTCTAACAAACAAGCTCAAACTTGTTCTGAAGTCAAATCCTTCTGAGGTAAGTAAATTAAACTCATCTCCGAAGAAGTAAATTTCTAAAGAAAAAGTTAGACTTCTACAGAAAAGAACTAGGTTTAAACAACCTATGAAACAGGGAACGGAGATCTCCGTACAAGAATTTCATGGTGGGCAAATTATTGTTCACCCCAACACAGTTAGACTGTGTTAAAGGTGCATCTTGTATCTTTTGTCCGAATTCAAAGAGACAAGAGGTTTTGCACAATCGGTCTTTAGAAAAAGAAATTGTATTGTTTATTTTCTTTCTTTCATATTATGGATTTCTGTTGAGCTTTTCATATCTACAAATGGTATTGAAAAGGTTTATCCTTTTTGATCATTAAAAGAGGGTTAAAATCGACAATTCAACCTTTTGTAGGGTTGAGAGTTGCTCTTACATGAATCCTACTTTGTTTATAGGTTCTTTAACCCTATATTCTTTTTCCTTCCTGAAAACTCTTTTTATCAAAAGATTGCTTGTGGAGCTAGTTTTTGTGTATTTCTCTCACAATCCCATATTTGAATGGAGACTCCAAGCATCATGTATTATGATGGAAAAGATGTTGATGTGATTGTTAAGCCGTCAATTATGAAGGAAAAAGGTAAATTTCATCCCTCTACAACTTTAAAGCAAAAACGGAAGAATATGAAGAAACCAAGGGCTAACCCCTCAAATCTTCAGAAGTTTTCTGGTGTTATTGAAGAGTTGAAAGATACAAGGATAGAGATGCAGCAAATAAAGGCTATTGTTTTATGAACTCTTGAAATTCAGAAGCCCCTGGTTTATCATTGGTGGTAGTCCCCGGCAACGGCGCCAAAAACTTGGCAGGGCTTCTAAAAGGTCCTACAAATTATAACCGCAAGTGCACGGTGTCGGAAGTGGCAAATGTGCAAGTACGGGTCGATCCACAGAGATCGGGTGTGTTTCGGAAATGTGTTTTAGCTAATTGGGTTCCTAAATTTGCTTTAGGCTTAGAAGCCTTTTGGGAGTGTTGGGCTTAAAGTGCTAATGGGTTTGTTCTCAATAAAATGAACTGAGCTTGGGCTCAGTTATCTTTGAAGTGCAAATGGGCTTAGGCCTTACAGTGAGTTCAGGCTTTTGGGTTAAGCCCACAATTAATTGAATTGGATTGGGCCTTAATGAATTTGGGCTTTGGACTCAGTTGTCTAGATCTTGGGCTTTTGTTTTAGTAAAGAGTCTGGGCCTTTGGGCTTTACTGATTTGAATTGGGCTCAGTTGGATTGGAACTTGGGTTCAGTTGGCTGCAGGAGAAGGAGTGGCAGGGTAGCAGCAGCCTGACAGCAACAGACAAGGCAGCAACAAGAGCAGCAGCAGCTTGACAGCAGTGGAAGTGGTAGCAGCAGTAGCAACTGCACAAGCAGTGCAGCAGCAGTGCAGCAGATGAAAGTGCACAGCAAGGCAAGTGCACAACAAGAAAAGAAGTAGCAGCACAAGCAGCAGGAGCAAGAGTGGCAGCAGCTTGGCAGGGCAGCTGCACAAGCAGTGCAAAGAAAGAGCTGCACAGCAGCACAAGAGAGCACACAGCAGGGGACAGCAAATAGAATGTACAAGCAAGGAACAAAGCAACAGCAAAATAAAAGTGAACAGAAGCAAATGAAAATTACAGTGGACAAAACAATGCAAAAGCAACAGAAAATAAAATGAAAGATACAACAGGGCAACAGCAAAAGCAAAGAACAAAACAAGAATGGACCAAGGCCTAAGGCCAAGGGCAGGGATGAAAAAAACTGACAAGAAGCAATACTAAGGCAAGAATACAGGCATTCCTATAGAATGGGTTGAAGACTAGCTTGCTATAAGCACTAGCTTCTCCCAATGCACAATCAACACTACAACCTAAGCATACAAGGAGAATGGCAAGAACATCAGCTTGCTATGAGCACTGATTTCTTGCCATTGCACAATCAGCACATTGCTTCACAGATACCTAGCCTAGCATTCCTTCAAATGACAGTAAAACAAACATGACAGGAACATTGATACTAACAGTGAGCATTTAAACTATGAACTAACATGACAAAACAATGAGTCTAACTAACAACAGGAACATCACACATTAACATTAATCAGGAAACAAACAGGATATGACAAGTCTAACATGAACATGAAACTAAGCAACAAATTGAACTAAAAAAAAAATCAACATTAACAGAACATGGAAATTGAACTGAACATGAAATTGAAATTAAGTTGTAACTGAAATTTAACAGGACATGAGAGTCCTGGATGTGGGCTAATCCCAACATGAGTCTTTACATCACACCCACAGTCCCAATTTATAGTTACAAGCACAATTAGGGTTCTACACAAAAAATCCCCAAATTGACAGTAGACTAGGGTTTTGATTTTCGAGCTTACCAAACGTGATAAGACGAGTCCGTCTTCAACCCATGCTTCTTCTCCCTTCTCTGCTCCTTCCCATGCCTTCAATTTCTCTTTCTAGCTTCACTAATTCGTCAACCATTCACCTAGGGTTTCGGCAGGGGAGAAATTGACGAATTAGGGGGCTATAAAGATGGGTAATAGTTGTAGGAAGGTAGGGGTGATGATGGTGGAGGTGTGGTGGTGGTAGAGGAGTTGGTGATGGAGTCAGAGCAGGTGGAGAAGGTGGTGGTGTACGGTGGTTCTGTGGAGAAGATGGTGGAGAGGGTATGGCTCGACTGTGTTTGGGGTAGGGGGTGTGTTTGGGTTAGGTGGATGGGCTCGGGTACTAGGGTGTAAGGCGAATGCATCGAGTCTTGATGTTCTGTGACTCTGAGCTGCGAGATTCGGAGATGGTAGGTAGATCGGACGGTGATGCGGAGGTAAGCGATGAGCGACCGTTGGATTATATGATACAACAAAATAAACGGTACTTGATGGAGTTAGGTACTGTAGTGTTAGGCGGAGATATCAAACATTGATGCACAGCAAGGGAGAGACCGTTGGATTCAACTACCATCTAATCTGAAGGCTTGGAATTTCAGCGCTGTGGTGCTTGGCAGAGACATCAGATTTTGATGCTCAGCAAGGAGCGACCGTCGGATGCTTCTGAGAAATGATCTGATGGCTGAGAACGGAGGCGCTTTTGTGTGTAGAAAATGAGGTTGTGCGCACCATTCTTCGCGGCTTCCTTGCGTAATTTCTCCCGGCTTTTCACTACTTTTCTGCTCTTTTCGCTCCGCGACTCATCCGAACTTTATTTATTACCTAAAAATGCAAAATTAATTAATAAAAATATTTATTTCTTGAAAACAATGAAAATACAGAATATGGGATAAAATGTAGAATTACTGCACAAAAGATGAGTTAAATGCCAACAAAAAGGGATAAATATATACAATATTTGGCACTCATCAATTGGTCAAGAAGGTTTGTTGGAATTGACTCCTTTCTTCATGAACCTTATGTTCCAATGTCTGTTGACGATAAGGAGTTCTGGGACGATAAAAAAATTTCAAGGATCTTAAAGTCCATGAATCTTCTTATGAGAATTTATTCTTGTGTTTTAAGAAGGATAACTAGGGTTTGGAATAGAAAATATTGTGATTACACATAGCTATTGTCAACGGATTTTCATCTTGCAATGTTTTTAGATTTATTTATTTAAATTCTAAGTTATTTGGAAAATGATTTTGCAGTATTAATCTTTATTGGTTTTATATATTGTAAAAATTGTTATGGGATGTTTACGTCCATGAACTATGGGTATCTCATATATGTCAAAAGTTAAGTATATTATGTCATTATGCAAATATTGATGGAAATAAGAATGAATGTTTGTATATTCCGCAATATTGATCTTTCCATGATCCACTTTTATGTGAAAATATTGTATGGCTCCATAAGTTCTCTTATGTGAGTATTTCCGATTAAATTAATTTATTCAAGTTTTCTGGATACAAATTCATGTTTCATGTAATTTGTTAATGTCCAAAGAAATCCTTGTTTTTTTGTAAAAGTAAGGTCGCTCTTGAAAATGCGAGGGTATAACAACCACACCTAACAATTCATTTGGAAATCTGAGAAGACTTACTCCAATACACTTTCTAGAGAATCAACTAGACAATCAAATTCAATCTAGAGTAAAGTATATCAAAGAGTTTTAATATCTCTATTTCACAATGTAATCAGCAAATCAAACAGATAGAAATCTGTGAGCCTGATTATTATGTGAAACAACTTGAACAGAACCAAAGACCAATATTCAAGTGTCAATCAATGTAAATCAACAACCAAAGGTTGGATATTCCAATTGATTGATCTTAGCGCACAACCTGTGATACTTCAATTATATAACAAAATATAATGCAGAAAAGAAATAACACAGACACCAGAATTTTGTTAACGAAGAAACCGCAAATGTGGAAAACCTCGAGACCTAGTCCAGATTGAACACCACACTGTATTAAGCAGCTACAGATTCTAGCCTACTACCAATTAACTTCGGACTGGACTGTAGTTGAACCCTAATCAATCTCACACTGATTCAAGGTACAGTTGCGCTCCTTACGTCTCTGATCCCAGCAGGATACTATGCACTTGATTCCCTTAGCTGATCTCACCCACAACTAAGAGTTGCTACGACCCAAAGTCAAAGACTTGATAGACAAATATGTCTCACACAGAAAAGTCTATAGGATTGAATAAATCTGTCTCCCCACAGAAATACCTAAGAGTTTTTGTTCCGTCTTTTGATAAGTCAAGGTGAACATGAACCAATTGATAACCCGGACTTATATTCCCGAAGAACAGCCTAGAATTATCAATCACCTCACAATAATCTTAATCGACTAGCGAAACAAGATATTGTGGAATCACAAACGATGAGACGAAATTGTTTGTGATTACTTTTCTATCTTGCCTATCGAAGATATAAAATCTCGAGCCAATTATTTCAATTGCACTCAACACGATAGAAACATCAAGATCAGATCACGAAACTACAAAGATAATAGTTTGGTCTGGCTTCATAATCCCAATGAAGTCTTCAAGTCGTTAACCTACAGGGTATCGAGAAGAAACCTAAGGTTAAAGGAGATCGACTCTAGTTATGCAACTAGTAACACACAGGAGGTGTGGGGATTAGGTTTCGCAGGTACTAGAGTTCTCCTTTATATAGTTTTCAAATCAGGGTTTGCAATCTAAGTTACCTTGGTAACAATGCAATCAATATTCACCATTAGATGAAAAACTTGATTTAACCAAGCTAATATCTTTCAACCGTTACACACAAATGAAATGTACCCTCATTTAGGTTTATGTAACCGTACCTAAACGTGTACACTATGTTGGTTCACAAATAATTAACCGAGGTTAGCCATATGATTACTCTCATATCAACCTTATTCATCTCAACCATAACTAGTTCAAATGACTCAAATGAAACTAGTTACAGAGTTGTTCAATTGCTATATTCTCATGGATTATACAAGAACACAATTGAAGCAAAATCGGTTTGATTCACTCGAATCAGTACATGAACATTATAGCCACTGTCTGCAAAGATTGCATTCCTTATTGATAAATGTTTAGGTTCACGTACAACCGATTTTAGAAAAGTAACACACTTAAGTATGTGTACGGGTATGCGTAATTAAGTAACCGGCTTTGAGTTTGGTTTGGTTTTCAAACTCAGCAGAAATTCACGGACTTGAACTTTCGCCAGTATGCATACGGGTACACGTACTCTAGGTAACCGGATGAGTTTGGTTTTTGTTTTCAAACTCAGCAGAAATTCACGGACGTGAACTTCCGCCAGTATGCATACGGGTACGCATACTTACCCAGTCTCCTACAACCTGTTTGTATTCACACAAGTATGCATACTTTAGGTTCCCGGTTTTGGACTTACACACTAATGTGCGAACACACTATCATTATATCCAAAGATGGTTATGATTCTAAACTCTTTATTTCAATCATTGAAACATTCTTCTATAATGACAATAGCCGTTTTCACACACTATTAGCATCCAAGCAATTTTCAAGATATTGAAATATTCATTATCGAAACATTCCAAGCCTACATCAAATGATTGTATCACATAAACCATGTAAGATGTTACTCGGTAATTTTCTCATGATATATGGTGAACTTGGTGGAAGCGAAAGCTCACCGACACATATTTCGAGAAATATGTAAGCGACATATACTCAGCTCGAAATCTCAAATGTGTATAGAGAAAAACTATATCGTAACACGAATTATGTCTTAATATAGGAGATAGTAGAAATAGACTTTCCAAGTGATAGATGAGTTCAAGTCTCCACATACCTTTTGTCGAAGAAGTTCCACAAGCTCCCCTTAGTAGTTCTTCGTCTTCAAATGATGAACTTCATGAAAACTAAGCTCAACTACACTATCTATGTCCTAGTCCGAGACATCTATAAATAGGCTAGAAATCAAGACTTATAGTTTTGATTACTAACATTGACAAACATGCTTGAGATAGCAACGCATGCGAGTTCGACCGAGTAGTGCTCTAACAGCTCTTGTTGTTCTTTCGGGAATGACATTTTATGGGGAAGAGTTCTTAATTGAACTTGTGCTTAATTGCCAAATCTTTGTGGGAGTGCGGCTGTGGAATATTGTAGGAGTTATCTTGTATCTTTATTAACTCCTTGGTAAATACACTAAGTTTCGACTATGTGAAATCATCGAAACAAAGTTGATATGTTATCTTAAAGTCACGAATTATCTCTATGAGAATTTCATTATGATCCCGTAGTTTTCGTACCTTTGCCAATTTATATTGAAAAAATGGGGAGAATTATTTTGTAGTTTACGGATCATTATGTAAGGGGAGTGGTTTTCATTGTGAGATGAAGTATTGACTAAGGGGGAGTGATACATATCACCATAGTATTATTATTATCAAAAATTGTGATGCAATTGGACTTTTATGCTGTGTAGTAATACTATGATATTGTATAACCATATTTGGGAACAACTGTTTTCGTCTTGTTATGGCTACGGATCTTCAACAACAATGATGCTGAGTCGAACACATTCAGAATCACTGGAATACTTGGAGTGGAGAAGAATTCAAGGAATGTTGAAGAACCAAGGAAATCAAGCATGATGGATGACAATCTACAAAGTTTATTTGTTTTGTAATCCATATGTATTGATAGTTTTGTCACTAAAATTGACAAAGGGGGTTATTGTTAGAGCATTGCTAGGTCGTACTCGCAAGTGCTCCTATCTCAATATTAGTTTTCAATTTCAGTTGATCAAAACTATAGTCTTGATTTCTAGTCTACTTATAGGAGTTTCGTACTATGATAGATTGTGTAGTTGAGCTTTAGAATTCACAGCGCTTACAATTGAAGACGAATATCTACTGAAGAACTCAAAGGAACTTCATCAACAAAAAGTATATGGAGACTAAAACTTATCTATCACTCAGAAGTCTATTCTATTCTATCCAATCTCCTACTAAGACAAAGTCTTATATTTATATAGACTTTCATATCATACACAGTTGATATTTCGAGCTAAGTATAACTCGTTTATCTATTTCTCTAAATATCTACCTTGGTAGATTTTTGCTTTAGCTACATTCATCATTATTCTTAACAAGTTTAGTTGGAAACAATTTATTTTTTGGAAATTAAATAATAAGTCAAAAGATGATCATGTGGATATTGCCTTGAAACATATTATATGATTTGTGTGAGACGGTCATTTGATGTCGACTTGGAAAGTTTTGTATTGATCATTCGATCACTTAAAAATTGCTTATAAGTTAATGGTCTGTGTGAGACAGCCATTGTCGTCTTCTAAAAATGTTTCAATGATTGAAATGGGAGTTTAGAACATAAACCCTTGTCTGGAAACATCACATGACGCGTACCTAGTATACAAATTGTGTTGGTATGATTCAGGTCCGGAAACCAAGTTTTCATACCAGTATGCGAACGGTTTTAACTGAGATGTCCGGGAACCAAGTTTGCATACCAGTATGAGAAAGGTTTTACCTGAGTTAGGTCCGGAACAATAGTTTGCGTACCCGTTTGCAAACTATTGGTCAAGACCAAAGTCCAAAACTAAAAGTTTGCGTACCCGTTTTCAAACTTAGTGGTGAAAGTTCTAAAATCGGTTAAATATGTTTTCATACTCATGAAAAAGTACATTTATGATATAAGGAATGCAATCTTTGCAAACAGTGGCTTAATGTTCATGAACTGATTCTTGTACTTTCTACGTTACGAATCAATCCGGTGTTGTTTCAATTGGATCATATATACTTCTATGCGATTATTAACAATTGAACAACTCTATGAAACACAATTAGATTCATTTGATTATCTTTCGTGATTGATTGATTATCATAGTTGATCTATATGTGTTGGATGAATGTGGTTAAGACAAAAGTGTTCATATGGCTAACTTTGGTTAACTATTATTGAGCCAAATCAATACACACGTTTAGTTACAGTTACCCATATCTAAATGAAAGTATATTTCATTTGTGTCTGACAAGCTAAGACCATCTAACGGTGGAGAGATATTGTTTTGGTTTCAAGCAAACTTAGCTTTTATCTTAAATCATATTTTCATCTAACGGTGAATATGGAATGCTTTTTTTCTAAGCTAACTTAGCAAACTATGATTTGAAAGTCTATATAAAGGAGAACTCTAGCAACTGGGAAACCTAATATCCACACCTCATGTGTGATACTAGTTGCGACTAGAGTCGATTATCCTTTAACCTAGGTTTTTCCTAAAACCATTATAGGTTAACGACTTTAAGAATTTATTGGGATTCTGAAGCCAGATCCAAATATTTTATTTGAAGTTGCATATTCTGATCTTACTTGTTCTATCCCGTTGAGTACTATCTTCTTTAAGGTTTGCTCAAGATTTATCTCTGATAGGTAAAATATAAAAAGTAATCACAAAGCTCTTCGGCTCACTCTTTGTGATTCCACAATAACTTGTTCTACTACCATATAGTTAAGTTATTGTTAGGTGATTGATATTTATAGAATGTTCTTCGGGAATATAAAACCAGATTATGAATTGGTTCTCGTGCACCTTGATTTATCATAAGACGGAACAAAACTTCATAGGTATTTCTGTGGGAGACAGATTTATCTATTAGAATAGACATTTTTGTGGGAGACAGATTTATTTACAAATATTCGACTTTGGGTCGTAACAACTCTTAGTTGTGGGTGAGATCAGCTAAGGGAGTCAAGTGCGTAGAGTCTTGTTGGGATTCATAGGTGTAAGGAACGTGACTGTACCTTGATCAGTGGGATATTGGTTAGGGATCAACTACATTCCAGTCCGAAGTTTACTTGTAGTAGGCTAGTGTCTGTAGCGGCTTAATATATTATGTTGTTCAAATCTGGACTAGGTCCCAGGGTGTTTCTGCATTTGTGGTTTCCTCGTTAACAAATTTTTTGGTGTCTGTGTTATTTCTTTTCCGCATTATATTTGTTTGTATAATTGAAATATCACAGGTTGTGCATGGTTCAATCAATTGGGAAATCCAACCTTGTTTGTTGGAGAGTAATTGATTGACACTTGAACATTGGTTTTTGATACAGTTCAAGTTATTTCTCATATCAATCAGGCTCACAGATTTATCTGTTCGGTTGCAGATTGTATTGAGAAATAAAGATACAACTCTTGGATATATTTCCTTGATTGAGTCTGACTGTCTAGTTGATTCTCACAGAATTACATTGGAGTTAGTCCATACAGATTGCGGAACGAAATATTGGGTGTGGTTATTTGATCCCCGCTTTTTTAATAATGCATACAGATAAACATGTGTACAAGGGAAGATGTACACATAAAAAAATAATAATAATTAATGAAACATTAAACATCAAACTCACTGTATCCATCGAGAAGAGCAAAAGCAGACAACTTTTTGAGATTAACAATCCGGTTGTTAAATGACTCGGAAACAGTTGAAGTGTGAGTACTATATCTGCATATAGGGAAAAATGCATTTGCCCATTTCCCCTTTGGAATAGTCATGATATAATTAGCAACATATTAACATCAAATTTCATGCATGCCCCGTAAAGCTTCTTCAAAGTTAGTTGTTGTATAAGAGTAAGCAGCTTTGTAAAACAAATCACTAACAACCTTGGAATTCGCATCACCTGATCCAATAGGAAGATTGCACTTGATGTGATAAAATCAATAGCTATGATATGAGTCAGGGAATACTTTTGGAATGCCATGCAAAAGGCCTTCTCCGCGATCACTAAGAATAACAATCGGACGACCATCCACCACTTGTTTAAGATTGTCGAGAAACCAAAACCAATTTTTTTTGTTTTCAGTAGAAACAAGAGAAAAAGCATATGGGTAAAAACCATTGTTTCCATTGACACATGTTGAAACCATCAAAGCACCCCTGAATCTACCAGTAAGGAAAGTAGCGTCCAAGTAAATCATGGGCCTAAGATACTTATAACTATGCTTGCAAGCACCAAAACATATAAAAAATCCTATGAAATCTTTTAGTTGCATGATCAACTTCAAACTTCACATAGCTATCAAGATTAGTTTCCTCAATGGCTTTGACATACCAAGATAAATAGCTATACGACTTCTCGTCATCACCAAATTGTTGTTTATATACGGCTTCTTTCCCTCTACGGGCATGGTGATACTTAATATTGGACCTATAAGTCTTCTTTAAAAGTGACATGATCTGATTGGGTTTGAAACTAGGATCCCCCTGTATATTGTTAGCGAACAAATGCTTGACTAACTTGGTTGTCACCGCAGGATTCTTCAACCTCAAACCAACACCACAACTACAAAAAAAAAACTGAAATAAGTAATGTGCACCACAATGTACACCTAATCAGATCTCACCACATATGCAAAAAGAAGACACAGACCAAGCAAGAATATGTAATTTGCACCACAATGTGCACCTAAAAAGCCTACAACAAGTAATGTGCACCACAATGTACACCTAAAACAAGTATACATATAAGGTGTGGACTTTCACATAAAAAGCCTAAAAATAAGTAACGTGGATCACAAAAATAAGAATTAGTAATGTGGACTAACATGAACACCACTAACCTGTGAAGACATTATCATCTTTCAGCACGAACCGAGAAATGTCACCATTCACAGACCCAAAGTGAATTCTCCAACAACAACCATCTTCTTGGAACTTTGCAGTAAACCGAGTCTTATCATTTTTAAGAATACAAATCTTGTAACCAGTAGCCATCGTGTACTTATCAACAACAAGTCTAACAACTTTAACACCACCAACAAATTTTGTACCAATCTTGTCAAAAATATATAACCATTCATCGAAAATCAGAGGCTTGGCCTTGTCTGCATCATAATCTACCACCCTTACAAGCTTAGGACTTTCAGTTACACAAGAATTTATAGTACTGGAACCAAAACTAGTGGTATAACCAGACTTATAACTAGAAGTATGCTCAAGAATCACGTTAACATTCAAATAGAAATCTTCATTTTTAATAACAATAACAAGAGAAATTAAACCTTGCAGTTGTATATCACCTTGTACAAAAACTATATGATCATTATCCATATTTCTCAAACGTATACTCCAGGGATGCTTACATGCAAAATGCCATCTATGGTGCTCGAAGTATTAACACGAAAAGAAGCAGAATGCTCACCGTGATTCAAAATACAATGAATAACCTTCTCAGACATATTTGACACCCCTACATATTACAAAAGAAATAATAATAAACATTTGAAGCTTCAAATCACAATTACATATTTGAATAACCTAAAACGTAAACAGTATACATGAAAGTACACATTTAACCGAAGCCAAACATCAAATAACAGTAAACCTAAATCAAATAATCCATCGATTAATTGAAGATATAAGCTAATATTAATGAAACCATAAGCCTACAATCAAATATCAGTTCGATTTCATATCATGCATCATAACACAAAAAATGAAAATTAAAAAAAAAAGTAATCAAAATCGTTTAACGAAAATCAAAAACTAAGAAATAACAAAATCAAATCAATATAATACAACAATAAGATGTAACAGATCGTATTCATATCATAAACTCAAAAAAAAAACAAAAAGATCGTAATCAAATCAGAAACAAAAAAAAACTAAAAATTAAAGATTCAAAGTAACCTGAAGTTGAATTATGTTGCAGAAACGATAAATTCTGAATCTGAATACACACAAACCTCTCTGAATCTGTTAAATTGAATCCAAAATTTATCTCTGAGTCTCTCTCTCTCTCTCTCTCTCTCAATATTTAGTGAATTCAACTCTGAGATCCTTGAAAATCGATTTCATAACACTTCCACCAAATCTAAGAGTAACCTGAAGTTAAGTTCTATTGAAGAAACAATTAAATCCACAAAATCCTCTGTAAAACCGTTAAATCGCCTGTAAAAATTATTTCTTGCATGTTCCCTCTCTTGAATTCATATCTCAGATCCAAAAATTTAGAATTCAAAATACTGAATATATATATATATGGAATCGGTTCAAGGGATTAAGGGTATAGTAGAAATTCAAAAAATCGGGAATCGACGATCTTCTGGACTAACCCGTCAATATTTGGACTAGAGAGTCCTGGGCTTCATATGAGTGGACTAAAGCATCCAAAGCCCACTCAAAATGGGATTAAACGTTAATTTCTACTAGGGGTGTGCATACAATCCGGAACCGCGTATTTTATCCGCAACCGTCCGCAAAATTGCGGGTAAAATTCAATCTTCAAGAGTCTATGGGCCGTCAAGCGTGGATTCTCAAATCCGCAAGGTTTAGCAGTTTGGTTGCGGTTGGTTTTGTAAATCTGCGGATTTATCCGCACCTTAGGGTAGTGAAGGAATTTCATAAAATTCAGTATCTCGTTTCCAAGACTGTTCTCACATGAGCTTCTCTTCTTTGGCTTCTTCTTCTTCATCTTTCTTCACTTTCTCTCTATTATCATAATTGTATATGTTACAACTCTTATGAGGGAGAATATTTAGACCTCCATGACCCCCCATATTTAATGAACACTGCTGAATGAGAATAGGTTTAGGTTAAATTGTGTCAAGACTGTACACTAATGCAAAATCCTATAAAATGGAACCCATAAAACATCCATAAAACTAAGTTTAGTAATAATCCATCCAAGTTAATTCTCTTAAATCATGTAATTGGGAAAAAAACCTATGCTGTAAAAACTTCATTATACCAACGAACTAGATTGGATTCTCAAATATTGAACGATTTGGTGATTCATGCCGAGAAAATGACTTAGAAAGAATAGAGTAATTGCTTAAATCAAAGTCAGGATACAATTTAAAGATCAAGTTACGCTCAATTTCTTTGTCTCCTCCTTATTATCTGGTTCTGTGTTCTTATTTCCCTGTAAGAGGTTGATGATTCTTGTTGTTGGTTTTCGAAAGAAGAGGTTAACAACCAGATGCTAAATCCATATATTAAGATTAGATCCCCAATTATTTGGACCGTAAAGTGGGCGCTCCCTCGAACTATGGAAACTTGAAGAGAGCGAAATTCTGTGAGAAAATGATAAAGGAGAATAGGAGGGAGCAGAAGAACCGGATGGAAATTGGAGCTGTTTAAATAAATTTCATGGTGGAGGAGACAAGGATACGTCATGTAAAAGTTATCTTCCAGAGAAATTGATGATTGAAGGTATTTTGACGAGATTTCCTCCCCGGACTCTAGCAATATGTTGTTGCGTCAGTAAGTTGTGGTACAATTCAATTCTTAATGATTCGAGATTTTATGAGATTCATTACATTCAAAACAAAAATAAATTTTTTCTAGTCTTTAATCTGCCTAATGTACTGAGAGACGGGATCGAACCCGCTTATTTTTTTTAGTTTATTAGAAGGAGAAAATGCGGATATTAGATTTCCTGGAGGTCTAAGAATCCAATCAATATATGAAGTAGCAGGTTTTTGTAATGGCTTAACATATGTCAATCGAGACTGGGCACCTAATGATACTTATGCAAGACGGACGAGCATCTTATAGAAGTTTGAGTTCTGAGGAGTTTTCTCCAATCGCGATTAGAGGGAGATAATTTTCTTATCTTCCAAGGCATGTTCCTCGAGAAGGACCCTTATTTGTGAATTGCTTTCATTAACCTTACAAATAAGAACATTGACTTTGTTTTCAGCCTGTTGACCTTAGAAGCATGAAATCTGAAATGTTTAAGAGTTTCAACCAAGGTTTTTAAATCGTGAATCGAATCGTGAATTGTTTTTTGTTATTTGAGAATTGAATCGTATTTTAAATCGTGAATCGTAGATTCATGGTTGATTAATAAATCGTAACATGCACGTCTAAAAGTATTATTGAACTAAACATTCTTTCATCTTTGATGTAAAACTAGTGTAAATTTAAAATATGTTGACAGTTAACAGCAAAAACTGAGCTGGTATGGCGGCAGAGGGTTCGCTCAACAACGTGCAACGCCTGGGTTCGAGTCACACAGCCTATAAAAATTTTCAATAAATTTTCGATTTTCAAAGAGCTATTGTTAGTTTGACTTGGTCAAAAAAGTCAAACTCGTAGTGGAAGTTACGATTTTGGAGAGAACCGATTCACAAGAACGACTTAAAACAAATTCAAATTTTTTGAAGCGAATCGTACGAGTCAACTCGTGACTCGTACAATTTTAAGAACCATGGTTTCAACGCTTTTTTGGATGCTTCCCTTTCCACTGCCGAGTCAGACTCATTAGTGAGATAATAATGATAACAATTGTCAACACTTGACTATTTTATGGGAACAGAAAGAACCGATTCACAAGAACGACTTGAAACGAATTCAAATTTTTTGAAGCAAATCGTACGAGTCAATTCGTGACTCGTACGATTATAAAAACCATGGTTTCAACGCTTTTTTGGATGCTTCCCTTTCCACTGCCGAGTCAGACTCATTAGTGAGATAATAATGATAACAATTGTCAACACTTGACTATTTTATGGGAACATAATGTTCGCCTATTTTCGAGATTGAGGAAGATTCAACCTCATTACTGGAATCCATAAAGACATTGGTTTCAACATCTGGTGACATGTTATCAGATTTTGAACTCTTGTACATAGATTCAGATTTCCACAAACACAAAGAAATGAAACACATTACGCAGTTCAGAAGAACCAACAACAGATGGTTCAATAGCTGAACTAATAGCACTAAATTCCTCTAAAGTAATAAAACCATCACCATCTGAATAAATCTCACTAAGCATAATCATAACCTCATTTCTACTCGCGGTTTACCGCCGATTCTTTGTAACACAGATTCAAGTTCAGATCTGGTAATTTTTCCATCACCATCTTTATCATTAACTTAAATGCTTCAACTAATTCAAAATAAGTTTCTACTGACCATAATTCTTCAACTTATGATTTCGATTGAGCAAGAAATGGACTGTTCACCGGAAGCACACTTGTTGGAGTACCGGAAGATGAACCTTCTTTTAGATTTGTCGATGATGACGATGAAGCTAATGATAAACCTGAACCAAATCTTGGGTCATCCGTTCTTGATACTGATGAAGATTTACTCTTTTAGATCTGAATAAGTTTTTTGGATAATATTTTTTCAATTTCATCTTGAAATTGAAATTGCAAAAGTAAAAGAAAACTCAAAACGGCGTTGAAGATTATGGAGTAAGGTGAGGGTGAAACATCACCCATCCGTTGGACACCCGATCCTAAGGATAATGTCAGTATTATACGTATATGAAGGTAATTATACAAAATCGGTAGATATATAGTTTCCTATTGAGATGCATTGAAGTTCCTCAAAGATATTCAAAAGGTATCAATTGGGATTGATCAGAGGCCCTCATATCAACAAAAAAATATAATTTTGGTAGTTGGAAAAACTTTATGTTGCTCTTGTTATGTTAATTACTAATATTTTAATAATTTAAGTTTTAAAATTAAGTTATATTACTCATTTTTGACATTTACTTGTTTTCGTTTATATCCGCAAAGTCATCCGCATCCAATCTGCTCACCAGTGGATGTCAAATCCGATGGGTAAAGATATGGACGTGGATGGAAATCTTAAATCCTCCATTTAGATAGATTGAACGCCCGTAATACCAAATCCGCATTCACCCATACGTTGCTAGTCCCTAAAATTTTCATGTAGCATGGTAGCACCGATTGTCTTCAAAAGTAGTACACAATATTACTCTTAAGCCAAGCCCAATTTATATGGACAGTAAAGTGGGTGCCCCCTCAAAGGCTCAAACTAGTCATACTGAAAAAACAGCGAAATTCTGTAAAAAAAAATGCCCGGAGAAGAGGAGGGAGCAGCAGAACGGGATGGAAATTGGAGCTGTTGTTCAGAAAAAAAAATAAAAATCATGGCGGAGGAGACAAGGAGAGGACGTCTAAAAGTAATCTTCCAGAGTAATTGATGATTGAAAGTATTTTGACGAGATTACCTGCCCGGTAATGATTCAAGATTTTCTGCAATTCATTACTTTCAAAACAAAAATAATTTTTTCCTAGTCTTTAATCTACTTAATGTACTGAGAAACGGCGTCGAAAATTCTTACTTTTTTAGTTTATTAGGAGGAGAAAAGGCAGATATCAGATGTCTTGGTGCTCTAAGAATCCAATCAATATATGAATTAGTAGGTTTTTGTAATGGCTTAGCATGTGTCCATCGAATCAGGGCATCTAATGATACTTATGCTTTAATAACTGTCGCTAACCTGATTAGAAGCGAATCAGTTGTTCTCTCTTATTCACCTCCCACTGTGGGATACATCAACCTGGGTCATGGTTCTGGTTTTGATCCATTGTCACAAGCATACAAGGTTGTAATTCTTTTTGTTTCGAAAGCCAACGACGAGTTCCTTTGCATGGTCACTACATTGGGAACTAATTCATGGAGAAAGATAATCACTAGTACTTTAGGTGTCTCACCACCACCAGGTTCTTCTCCTTTTCCTAGCCGAATGGTAACTAGAGTTTCGAGAACGTTGTGTAGACAAGCCACCTTTTGTGGGGGTCGTCTATTTTGGAGGACGAAGAATAAAGTTGGTAATAATAATGACAAGATTGAAATGTTGCTCTCTTTCGACCTCCACAACGAGAAGATTCACTTCATTGGACTCCCGCCTGAATGTACCCTGACAACAGCAACGAATGAGCGTCAGTATTTAGTCGTTGATCATCTTCTGGAGTTTAAAGGATATCCTTGTATTGCTCGTTCTGAGAGGATAATATCCAGCAATGATCATCGTGGCCATCGTTGTAATTATCAGACCGGTGTATGTTGTTGTTGTTGCAAGGTTCATATTATATGTTGAAGGACAAGGACAGGCAAATATGGATCAAGGAGAAGACTTTCGATGTTCAGATTAAGGGTCAGGAAGGTTTACTACAACCTCCCCTTTGTTGGTACTTTGACACCTCTGCTGCTATGCCTCCTACACGTATATTGGCTTTCTCTGATCAGGTGTTATTATATTGGTTTAATGGGGAATGTCTTATTTTGTACAATTTGCACGAGAAACATCTCAAGGTGATAGAATGCTCCTACCGGTATCCTGGGATTTTCAAACTAAGATGAATGAAGACCTAAACCGTGGTATTGGTGATGATGGTAATATTTATTGCCCGTCCATGGATTATCAGCAGCAGGCTCAAGTGGAAAACATCGTTTCTCTGAAAACCTTCATTCCTAAAGGAGCTGCAACCAGTAAATTTGATTGTGCTGATGATTTGCTGGACTCAATACGTAGCAACCTACCGGCTGGATGGCTAGTCACGGGAAGGAAAACATGTACTTATTCTGCTTTCTTTTAGTTTGTTTTATCTCATTTCAGTTTAGTATCCAAATTATTAGGTTTTATTCGAGTGTTGTTGATCTGTTTGTTTATTTCTTTCTTGAAGAACTATCTTAGATTGAATAGATTCTGAGGTTCTATTCGAGATTATTAGGTTCTATTCTAGTGTTGTTTATCTTATCTATTTTTTTTTTATATTTCTTTCTCGAAGAACTTTGCTTAGACTGAATAGAAATGGCAATTGCTAGTATACTCGCGAACAAGTTTTGATCTGTACACTTAGTTATTTGGATGAAAGCACTCACAATGTTTTACTCTCTGGAATTGCACATAGCTTCCTGTCATTCAAAGGAAGCTGATATAAACAATTGCAGGGGTTTATGCTTAATTGGAAAATATGGAATGTCATTAGTTACCAACTTATTTGTAGTCTTAGGAACTGAAAATTTCTGTCATTTTCACGTCTCCCTTAGGCTGTTCCTTGCTTTTAACTTCTAAGTGTTTAAGACATATTCAAAACTAGGTAAGTTGGTTTTGCTGTGCATGGTTGAGATTACATAACCTTTAGCTGCTGAGTTACTTACTCAGTACATGTTAATGATTCGAATTCCAAAAAACTAGTAATACATTTTGCTAACGCAGATTGCCATCTATGCTCAGTAAGATAATAGTTCTGCTTTCTCACTGTAAGGCATTAATACAAGTGTCTGCTTTCCTCATATTTCCTTTACATTGTCACCAAACCGTAAGCTTCAATCAGTTATATATAGTGATGCTTTTTGTAATGGTCCATGCTTTCATGGCCCATAAATTATGGATTCTTCTGGTTTGTTTGCCTGGTACGGGTTACTTTGTGCTAAAGCAGGACCAGTAAGCATGAAGTTTCAGGCTCTGATCAACTCATTGCTTTGCTGGATGAAGTACATGTATTGACTAGGGCGTGTCTTTTGCACTTCCTAAATATCACAGGTACCGCCTATTCATTTCATTTGTGAAGGAAAAAAAAGAACTGATCTAAAATCTTCATTTTTGAATTCATATGTCTAACAAGTGTTACACATCGCCACTCTCCGCTCATTTGCTCTCTCTACTATCACTACTTCCTCTTTAACTACAACGTTTTGCATTTTTCTTGATAATGATACTCTTGATATGTTCTCAATCTCTTGTTTGAATTATCCCGAAGTTTCAATAATGTTGTCCTTATTTGTGTATCAGTGGATTGATTGGAGATCGTTGGTCACTACAGGGAAAGCTTAACTTATTATATGACCAAAGCCAAGGACTTATGACAATCTGGATTCTTTCGTCGTAACTTTTGCTGAAAATCATTGAAAATTTTCACGCGGGTGCAAATGGAATTCGAAGTTTATACTTTTAGAATCATCAAGCATGGGCAGATTCAGTTATTAAAAATTTGCCACGATATGTGATTGTTGCCTGAGTGGTGACATCTTCCTGAATTCTTGAGTTTTGCCGAGTTTTAACTGAATCCACCAGGACAGATCCTCAACTTTACATTTTTAAAGTTGTCAGTAAAAATATGTGCATTCAGCACTTTCTGACCTGCAGTGTGTGCTTCCACATAACTATGTTTGCCCATGTAAATGCAGAATGTGTGAAATTATTTAGTGTTTCCGTCAGGGGGCATAATGCTTGCATTTCTAATTGTTGAGCTTAATAGAATGAGTTTGTGTTGGTAAATCTCTAATTGAAGGTTGGTCGGCTCCAAGGTTTTTCCACCACCAAATTATATGCGAAAGCAATAATTACAGGTGGTGATGTAATGCACCAGGCAAACAAACTGGTTTCACAAAGCAGCAAAGGTCCGTAGCGTAACCTAAACTAAACTATGTAAACAATTGTTGCTCTCACAACTAGGGGAGGTAGCTCAATCAGTGGAGAACAGGTGATACATTGATAGTTTGCCTGACTCGGTGGACTTACTGAATCGTCAACTCAATCAGTGGGTCAACTCGAACCACAGATAGCTAGATCCGATGTTAAAGATATGTACACTGTATAGTTTACTAAAAGAAGATTGGACGACCCACAGCCGTCCGGTCGCCGGTAGCGTTCCAGAAAGACCAAACTACCCCTACCATTTAATTTCCTGGACAACTTTGGCTCCCTTTTCCTCGTCCTTTCCTGTCAGCATTTCCTGACGGCAACGTGACAGTTGACGGCTGGCTAGAAGGGGTTGGGAATTGTTGGCCGGAACCTTTATCTTTTTTGCTTAACGGTCTATAATCTATTGCTCTTTTGGGTTAGTCCTTCAGATTGCACCTGCTTCAATTAGCACTCCATAGTGGCCCAAGAACCTCATACCTCGATGATTTATTGACAATTTCTGTACCTACATACTGTATTCTTTAACGTATCTACATACTGTAATCTTTAATATCGTTTCTAGTGTTTTGCGTGCCTATTTTTCAGCAAAAGACGCCAAAAGAATCATGGCAATTGTTAAACTTTATTATCTATTTGATCATCCAAATCTATTGCACAATCAATTTAGTATTTTAATTATTAATTAAATAAAGTGTTTTTTAAAATTTAGATTTACCGATGTTGTCTCATTCTTTTTAATCTGTCTTCTTCTTCCAAGGAACATGAAACTGGAGACATGTAAATCAAGTTTGTTGGGTATCGTAATCAAGCTAACACTAAAGAATTACTAAAATTTGATAAGGACAAGAAAATCCGAAAAGATTTCTATAAGCAATAAGACAAGTGTTTACCCCCTAATTTACTTTGAACAAGAAATCATAGAGATTCAAAGTTTCAAAACTCAACAGATATCATTTGTTTAGCAAGTACACTTGCATAATTTACGAGTCATGATGGGGTGGTAGTCATTTCATTATAGATAGATACCAGAAATCATGTTTGAACAGGAAATTTGTCTTGCAAAATGAAAACTCACTTGAAAAATGAACGATTAAGAATCTACTAAAACTCACGTGAAAATGAATGACTAATAATCTATTAAAATGAACGATTAGAAACATGTCACGTCACCACTGGCTAGCCAGGGGCGTGTTTTTTTTTACCATTTTGAAAATTTATCTCATAAACTACTCATCATAGTCCATATCAAGTCCACAGAAATGACTAAAAACAGGCAAACCTGGTACATTGATAACTAATTAATTAGATAGACTAGACAACCAGCTAGGTAACTAGTACTACATTTGACGCACATTTATTTAATTTAATTAATTACATGATGGAACATGCATTAGGATTTTCATCGCTGAAGAGAGTCGTCAACTTTTCGTCGGGATTGTTTGGACTAGGGAGTGCTTGAACCACGTTCTTCACATAACCAGATGGTGCTTTCTTATCGTAAGCTTGAGCTACATAAGGATATGCAACTAGATTATAAGGAATATATGGCCAGAACTCCGCTTTCTTTCCCGTGCTCTGTACTTTTTTTAACACCTTATTCGGCTCTACGTATCCTGAAACGGTCACCTTGCTTTGCTTTCTGTTTACGTCCACTGATCTCACCCCTGAAATGAAAGTCCAACAAAAAATCTTATTAACATGTAATACAAGAGTTTAAGAAAGACAGATTTTCAGCCTTTCAGGCCATTTTAGGATGTAATAGGACAAAACATATATTCATGCTTAGAGGGCAACATACCTAACCTGTCATCTGTTGGACAACAGAATAGAAAACAATAGGAGATAAAAGACAACAAACAGAGGAACCCATTCTTAGAGACATGCTCATGCTAGTTTGGAATTTTCTTCTATATACAATTCAGGCAGAAATTCTGTGTACCAGTACTTTCTGAAATTATTGATCATATAAAATTTGAATGACGTTATTGGTCAGTAATTATACTTCACCAATGTTGACTTGACCAAATATTGAAGACAAGAAATTTTCACACGCCATAGTTATAAACATTTATTACAACCATTACGACAGAATTTCGATAAATTAATTACTTCACTAAAATAATAAAATTTGGTCTCAATTAAACTTGCACAAGCTAAATTTTAACTCGATAAATTAATAATTTTGTTTAAATAATAATTTTTATCAAAATTTTAGACTATTGTACTTTAATAATAATTTTCTCGCTAAATTTTAACTCAAGAAATTTTCACACGCCATAGTTATAAACTTTTATTACAACCACTACTGTACTTTAATATTTGCTCTGATGATTTAAGAAAGCTTTTACCCTTTTTACACAAAAATTTAAGGTGAAAATTATTTTTAAAAAAAATGTGGTCCAAGCTCCAACATGGTTGAAGCAGTAAGTGCAACACACTAGCTAAGTGGTTCACAAGAACATCCCATTTAATGTTTACATGGGTAGATGTTAATTAATACAGCCTTGATGAAGAGAAAGTAGTATCCTGTTTGAGTTGTACAGTATGTTGATGATGGACAAAGAAAATCAACACCTCTATGGGTTCTAGTTGTGGTGGTGGTGGTTTTAGCCAAATAAAAAGTGGTGGTGGTGGTGGTGGTTTTAATGGAGTACGTAGTGGAAGTGCAAACCTTTCATATGGGAAACAGAATTCTTAACTCTCCTTTCACAGCCATCACAGTCCATCTTCACTTTGATCTCCACTGTCTGCAGGTAATAAAAAACAACAAAGAAACTTGTTTTAGGTGCTTAATTTGCATCTGTTTGTAAGCTAGAGAAACAACAACGATAGATAGATTGAGGGAGAGCAACAAGAGCAAAGTTACAAAGAAAATACACACACACATGCAGAGATTAACTAATAAGTAATATATACCTGCATTGGTTTGCGTTTGCTCTTTCTGGTGCTTGTAACAGTGCAAAAGTTTGAAAGGTTATCAAGAACACCCATTTCTCTTCGATGAAGAACTTCTAACTCAAAAGTTAAAATACTTATAACCTTAATAAGTATATATGCTCAAAAGGTATTGGGATAAGCAGTAATATTGATAGTAGAGGAGATGAGATGATAAAGAGAGGAGTGTTTGAGAGAGGGAGGGGAGTAGTTATAGAGATATGGGAAGAGATGTGCTGATTTGGGGTACTAAAAATTATGGTGTGGTTTACGGCATTTATATAAGGAGGTGAATGATAGCTAGATTTGATGATCAGACAATAATTGATTTTTTTAATAATAAGAAAAGTTTGTCTTTGTGTGAATAAAATTTTGCTTTTATTGCCACCCAAAATCATGCTAAAGTGCCTTTGTGATATATTTTGATTATGGGGGGCAAGCAAGGCAGCTAGCTTTAACCTTTTGAGCTTCAAAATTCATATTCATTTGTTAGCTTGAGCCTTGTTGGGAAACTACTGTGACATTTTTTTTTCATTTACTTTTCACTTTGTTGTTCCCTTTAGTTAGTGTATTCTCTAGCTTAACCTTTTTCTTTATTCTTTCTAATCTTAGTTAAATGATTCTTAGTAGTCAATACTAATAAACATCTGATCCTTTTGATTGTCATCAAATTCTTGTACATCTTTAATTAGTTTTAACTTTTAGATTGTTCCCATATTGCAAAAAGCATGCGTACCAGGGAACGTCTTTCTGCTGAAATTCACTACCCTTTCGGAGTTTTCAATAGTAACTTGTTATAGGCGCGGCATGGTTTGTGATAGTAATGTCCCTCTAATTGGTTAAGAGATGTCTTATAGGATGTAAATTAACTAGATTACCCTCCCCATTTTTTAACCTAAATCAAAGCTAAATTTCTTTTCTTCTCCTCCTCCCATCAATCGTAATCTGCATTAAAACTCAGAATTTCATCGTCTTCGATTAATCGACGATTCGAAAATTAATCAAGTGTAGTGTAATGATTTATATGAGGTATGTTTTGAAAACCCAGTTACGATTTGGTTTATTTTGTTCGATTTAAGTTTAAATTCTATCAAAAATTAGGGTTTTAGATGAAAATTGAAATTGAAATTTCTGGGTTTATGTGAGTTACGGTTGATTTTAGCTCAATTACGAACCGTAACTGGATATTTTGATGTTGTTACGGTTGGTAATAGTTCAATTACCAACCGTATGTTCTTATATCTGAGAATTTTCTTCAGTTACGGTTGGTATCGAGCATTTGGTTACCAACCATAACTGAGTTACGGTTGGTATCGAGCACTTAGTTACCAACCGTAACTGGTTTTACGATTGGTCTTTCTTCAAATTTAACCAGTTACGGTTGGTAGTTCATCTTTTACAAACCGTAATTTCGATTTACGGTTGGTTATGAGCAAAATTCCAACCGTAATTAGCTCTGAAAATGTAAAAAAAAAAAAATGAGTTTTTTTACGTATTTTAGATAACTTTGAGCAACAAAAAGCTAGTTGGGACTAATTTAGAAGTATACCCGATCATTTTCAGGTCCTGGTTCTTCATTTTGTTGGTTAATTTCTTCAATTGATTGAGATTGACCTTCTCCTCTACAATTTTTTTTAAAACTCTAAAAATCTGATTTTGGTTTTGATTTTGAGTTAATATAAGTGAAATTAAGCATTAACACTAAATTTGATTATCATCATTAAACTAGATTATCAATTATGAGGATTAATTTGTCACTTTCAGTATTTTTTTTATAAGGGACACCTTGAATGATCATGAAATGACCCTTTTTGTCCTATTAGAATACCGCCCCTCTAATAAACCATGCCGCCGTATAACAGGTTACTTTCAATAAGAGCTAGCAGATTATAAGAAATATGATTTTAAATAGATCAAATAAGATTTTGCGAATCATCTGTCGGGACAAGTTGCATCGTTCATGGCTAGGTGCATTTATCTCCTCTTGAACTCTTTGCTTATTTCATTATTTCCTAAACTAGATTTGTCCTTGTGAAAACTATCAGAAAGTAAATGTATCACTAGAATGTGAAATGGTGTCAGGGGGTGATGCATAAAGATCTCCCTACACTGCATAAAATGGTAATGTGGATGTAATCATATGCCAATGGTCCAATAGTAATGCATCATCAATTTCACTTAAATGTACCCTGTGATGACCTAGACAAATCTGGAATCTGTATTTTTGTCCACATAATACTCTCTAGTCTAGTAGTTTCTGATATTTGTGTGTAGTATTAATGAATCTTGATAATGATCAAAGAATAGTTGGAACAAGGAAGTTCCAAGAGTTAATCAAATAAATAAATATGATGGAGCCCATAAAACTTGCATTATTGCACATATTGGCCAAGTGCTTGAATGACATCCAATAAGGTGTAGTAGTCAAGGATGGAAACAGTAGTTCCCACAATTCTTCTCGCCCACGAATTAAAGATCTCCCCTTCTTTTCTTCTTTCAAATGTAGCCAAGTAGGGTTAATTGGTGTTTAATGAGATGGGGTCAATTAATAAATAAATTAGTTTGGTGATAGCTTTATGTATTTAAAATGAAATGAAACCCCTCTGTTTCTCGCATCCACAATTTTGGGATGTACTTCGTAACTTCAAGTAATGATATGAGCTTTGAAATTACAAGTGTAATAATAATCTGACTGAACTTAAAATATGTGAAGTTTCAAGTTGCACTTACACCTGCTGAGAAGGGGCAAAAAATCAATCATGAAATCAAGTACATATTGAAACAATCAATCAATCAATCATGGGGTTTTTATGTCGGACCAATAGGGTACTCTGTACTTTACTCGTCTTCGTGTTGTAATCTTTAAGGCAGGACAAGCACAAACTAGGTTTGGACTGACCCCTAAATTGGACAAATAAAAAACTTCAATGGCATGAATAGCACAAAGAATTACCCGAGTTTAACTTTATCAACGCAAGAAGTGTACCATTCTGGGAGCGCAGTGGAATTCGTGGTGGTGCAAGGCAGGTCATGTTCAAGTTCAAGCTTCCAAAAGAAGTAACTCAGATAATTTGACAATTTATGTATCCTCGATATCACTACCTAAACCACGTATACAAACCAGTGTAAAAATGAGTAGGACAGGTATCAGATAACACGCAGGCAGTTTGACATTGGCTTAAGCTTTCACATCTTGGTTGGCACAACAAGCTCTACCTAAAATGCATACAGGAAAAAAGCAAACTGTTAACTCAAGTCATATATGGTTGGCCCTACTTGGTTGAATCCATATAATGTCATTTATGTGTGATCTTCTTATGTTCTTAAAAGTTGAAAAAAATTTCACCTAGGTTAACAAACTACCTTTAAATGGAGTACTGAATCCTGCCACACGCTTCTCCTAACAACTCCAATCATGAACTTCCTTGTGAAAACCGATAACAATAGAGCTGACTTCTCATTCTTTATTTGAAATCTGAGCCAGGCAGCCAGACCCAAGTAGACAACTTGAAATGGGACACTACCATAGTCAGCTCCATAAATTTCACCAGTATCGAACACACCATTGCTATTTTGATGCTGCTGCATGAATGTAGAATACTCGAGCATGCATTTGTCGAGATTCAAACAGTCAATTACACCGTAACATCTTAACCTAACACATTTGAGTGTCTTCTTTACCCATGTAAGATCTGAGACAACAAAATCAAACCCACCATATTAAATAACATATCTTAATATGTGAAAATCGCATAAACTATAATTAAAATTACCAAAACATATGGGACCATTGATGTTACTTCTCCTGCATATTTTATTTCCTTATGGTGGAGTGTGTTCTGCCAGCATATCTGAATCCAAAAACAATGTATTTTATATTTTCTTAAATATCTGCCTCAGATTAAAGTCAAGCTCCTGACCAAATAATATGGTTTCGTGTGGGATTCTCTGGTTTTTTTTCTTAATCCAACCCTTAGGGATACCTAGATTGTATTGAGCTGTTGAGTTTTCAAATGATATTAAAGTTTCAATATAACTACAGTCATAATCACCCATCAATAGATGACTACAAGGTGTCATGAGTTTGTTAAGCAGCATGGTAGTGGAAGTCCTTAACTACTATACAGATCACGATGAGAAATACTCAAATGTCAACTTCAAAGAGTCTGGAATGGTTGTTCCAATAACAAGACATTCAACTCAAGGGAATCTTCACCTTAAATTGTTTTTCCCTAGTAAAGAATCCTTCTACTACATGATTAAACTAACTTTATATTACCCGGGTCCGAACCAAGAAGATTTAGTGTTTTTACTAATAAACTCCCTCATTTGCAAGTCAATAAAAACAGCTTTAAGAATTATACAACTACAGTAAGGCCATGAAACCACACATGAATATTCTGTACTTCTTGCTTAAGGATGTTCATAAAACATATTCCGGTCTGAAGCAACTTTGAGGTAATGGGCGACTTTAGATACAATTGCGAAGAGGAAAAGGAATTCAAATTTAACAATAGCAAATATTTCTTAGATGATAATTACTACTCATTACCATGTATTTAGACATGAAGGGTTACATAAAACATGAATGCTTGTCAATAATTTGGTGACACTTGTAAAACTACCCTTGTTAATTGCTTAATTTTGTCCCATAAGCCTCAGAATGTCCTTTTATAACACATCAAGTATTAAACTTCCTAAAGATAACTTTGACCCTCCATAAACAAAGTGGTAGCTTGATATCATCTTTGTTCATTTTTTCTTTTCTCTTGTTCTAGGGTGGTATAAGTCTCTTGTACCCTCTCTTTTTTTATCAAAAAAATCTTTCTTTGCCGATCCAAAATAAACAAATAAAGATAAAACGCACATGATATTCATGTGAACTATACTATTTTGTGTCTTTATGCAAATTCAACATGAATGGGTTCACATCATTCAGCCCAAAACAGATCCTGGATGACCCGTATATAACAACTTGCTAATCGATTTTCCTTTTTTCAAAGGAAAAAATGATACCGCTGAAAGATATCTCTATCATAATTCCCAACAACAACTGACAAACATACTAGATCCTCAATTGATACCCCTAAGATACTAGAACTAGAGCCTTAATCATTGGTGACAAATTTGATCACTTCATCGACAAAAGATAAAGCACACCCCTATATTTGACAACCCTTATTCCCTTAATGCACTCTTTCTTTCACCTTATTTTCCACAACCACAACAAGTTCTTGTACTTTTCTTGGGTAAGTCATTCAGTTACAGTCTTAATAAATCAACTCATCATGTGTTAGCACAAAAAAAAAAAAACTTACCAGGGATTGGGTAATATATGCGGAAAGTAAGTTAAGCCTGCGCAAACCATATTTGAGAAAGAAAGCAGAAAGCAATCATATGAACCAGCACATTCCTCCTTGTTCTGCTTCCAAATAGACCAACATGCTAGTTCTTATCTGCCTCCTGTGACCTGAAAATAGAAGATATCACCTCTTAATAGACCTCAGTGCAGCTTGAGAAAACTCCAGAGTAAAAAAAAATTGGTGCAAGACATACCTAAACCAGACAATGAACCATGTTTCAACTTCAGGGCCGAAGACCAAAAGTTCAGTGTTGTTAGTAAAATGTAAAAGTTCCAACATATTTACATGAAAATCAGAATATTTTGAATACTAATACATCGAAAATTCTCATGAAATGAATTGCAAGCACATCAGGTGCCCTGCTTTCGGCCTGCAAAGTACTTAAAATACCCCAAAACCACCAATTGCGGAAGATGTAGGCTCTCTGAGGAAAGCCTTTCACAGGAAACATAACTGATCTATTTGCCACAAAAATGACTGTACTTTCTGAAGTTCCCAAAGCTAGTTCTAGAGAAACTACGCACAAACTAATCACAGTCATGACTTCGTAGAAAGACATATACAAGGTGCAATGGAAAGTGGGTTTAAGCATTTACGAATAGTTCGAATGCACACAGGAAGTTTACATCATAGATTACAGAGATGGTAGGCGTATCATGTACAATATTTTACAGAATGTTAAAAGACAACAAGCCAACATAAACATATTGTACAACAGGAGTTTCACCAACTGAGCAAGCACTGATTCAACTGAATTTTCTACAACTCCGAATACAGACCTCCAACTTGAGTTGCCCAAAACAACGATAAAAACTGTATGGAACCAGAAGAAACTCCACAGACGTAGAAGGTTCTGTCTGCCCATTAAAGCTATTGGTGAAAGCTTTTAATCTAAGAGAGGTCCGCCCATATTCTGAGACAAGATCGTATGCGAACCCTCCCTTGACAGTACTAGGCCCTATACAACTCATTGACACCGCATTTCCGATACGTTCAAATAGGTTGTTCAGAAGAAAGAGACGTCCATCTTCTTCCTCTTGGAAGATAATAAACGAATCATCTTTATCAAATGAAACTGCAAAAGGGGAATTGTACTGGAAACGCCTAGCAGAGGCCCAGTGTTTGCTGCTGAAGTGAAGATATAATCGTTCAGATGACCCAGTGAACGTACAGTCAGTGATAGGACAAGTGCAAGGTTCATAGATACATTTTTCTTCATGACTAATTTTCTGTTTGTAACTAAATGTTTCTTTACAACCATAGCGTGAATATTTGCATGATATTTTGATAGATTCAATAACCTTTTCAATAGCCCTGCAACGGTTGTAGCCAATAGGCCATGAACAGGAAGGGCATTTGTTCCCAAGCTTAGTACAGCATGGAGCACACGCTATATGTCCATTCTCACACTGAATTCAGTTCAAACACACACACATTAGATTGGTGTACTTCTTTTGACAACATGACACTAGCCTCATTTATTACCACAGTAAAAAAAACTAACCCCAATTGGTAACTTTTGTAAGGCAGTCTCCTAATCCTAACTACTCAAACACCAAAAATAATTAAAAGGATGATAATAATCAATTACCTATATGATATTACCAGGTAAGAATTTGATAATCTCAGGTAATAATGAATCAAAGAAAAACCCCCAAATAAAGAAATTGGTTACCTGAAAAATGGGTGGAGTTAAGGGTTCCATACAAATTGAACAGTCAAGTACTTCTGGATCAATTAAGGTAACAGAGATGCTGCTACTACAATCATTGATACCTTCTTCCTTTTCTGATTTTACCATCACTTCTTCTTGATCTTTATTTTTTTCATCATTTGATCTCTTTGGAACCACCTTCTGTTTCTTATGTTTTGGACTTTCACTGCTGCTAATGTAACCGCTTGTTCCTGCTCCTCTATCTTCTTCTTCATCTTCTTCTCTGTCAACTGAAAATTTGGCCATCATCAATCAATCCAAACTCTTCTGTCACAAAATTTTCCCTTTTCTTATATTTTATACATACCAACCGGTTCTCCCTCCTAGTTTTAGTTTTTATTCACCAAAATACCCTCAAATTGGGCCTGGGTGGTTTTGACTGTTGAGATTTGAGGATACACGACGACGGTGCCACGACGGATTCTGATGGACCAATGTTTGAAAAACAAAACAGGGTTGTTACCGTTTTTCCGGGAAGATTTTTTGTTTTATTTTATTTTTATTATTTTTGTTCAATCACACATTTTTATTAATTTGAATGACAAAAGGAACACCAAGTTTTACAAGTTTAAATAAAGACCAAATAGCAGGACAAAAATATTACAGGGCTAAAACAAAAAGGGAGAATTAGGCTAAGATCCCATCTATGGATAACCCATAATATGAGATCCCTAGTTAAAAGAATTTTAAAATGAGGCACCTAATTAAAATTAAATTATAATAGAAGTCGAAATGATCATAATAACCTTGACTATATAAATAACTAATCTAGGTTTATTCTTACGCAAATACATTTATTTTCATTTTAGGAGAGAGAAACCAAATCTCATCTGAGAAACTACAGAGCGAATACTGAAAAATTCCAAAATCGAAACTGAAATTTCAGAGTTGCAGATCGAAGAAAGAGAAACCAAAAACAGGTAGATTTTCTATCAAATCTTCTTCTTCATGTAATATATTTTGTTCTTCTTCGTGTTTTCGATATGTTTTTGATCTGTTTAATTTCAGTTGTTTTTTTATTCATTCTCTTCGTTTCATTCTTTTTTGATTCATTCTCGATCTGTTATTTGATCTATTTTCGATCTATCGTTTGAATAATTCGTTTTTTGATTCAGTCGTTTTTTGATCAAAGAACAAGACAAAGAAAGAAGAAGAAGACGAAGGTAGGTTTTGCATCTGTTTTCGTTCTTTCTTTCAGAGAATTTTTTTTTTATTCAAAGAAAACTAATGCAAATTGAGCATCAATTGATGTTTTTTCAGTTTTCCTTTCTTCGATCTGTTTTCTTAGAGAACATCAATTGATGTTTAGGAGTTTAGGACTACTGCAAATTAATACATGTTTTTGATTCATTTTAAACTGTTTAAACTGCAGATTAAGGTTCAATGGTGCAAGGAAGAAATAACCTCCAAAAGAAGATCATGCCTTAAGAGGTATTAAGATGTGAAATTATTTGAGTATATGTGTTGTTATGATATCAGCATGCTAGTGAAAACTATATATGTGATTTTGGTTGTGATGTCATGTTATAATCTAATGTAAAAGCTCTTGAATGTGTAACTATACAAACAAGGGCATGTGTAACTATAAGTTACACATTCAAAATCTCACCACTGACTGTATAGTGGTTTGTATATTGAGTGTGTAACTTGTATTTACACATTCAAGATCTCTAAATAA
This sequence comes from Papaver somniferum, assembly GCF_003573695.1. Taxonomy (NCBI): domain Eukaryota; kingdom Viridiplantae; phylum Streptophyta; class Magnoliopsida; order Ranunculales; family Papaveraceae; genus Papaver; species Papaver somniferum. The sequence continues at coordinate 51,103,760 of NC_039361.1, read as the reverse complement.
GCCTATGTAACTGTAAGTTACACATTCAAGATCTCACCACTGACTTGCCAAGAGGCTGTGTAACTATAAGTTACACTTTTGAATATCATATTTTGATCATATGTAATGCCTGTGAATGTGTAACTACAAGTTACGCATGCTAAATCTCACCAGTAATGTCTGTAAATGTGTAACTTTACAAAAAGGTGCATGTGTAACTACAAGTTACACATGCTAAATCTCACCACTAACTTGACAATTGCCTGTGTAACTAAAAGTTACACATGAAAAATCTCACTACTGATTTTCCAATTGCCTGATGCAAAATATCACATATGTCTGTATTGTGTTTAAATAGTAGTTACACATCAAAAATGACGTCTGCAAATGCAACCTAAACACTCGTATGCATGTGTAAGTTAAGGTTACACAACACATAATAGAATGATGACAATCCCATACCCTACAGGTTGATGCAAATAGGACCTGATGGTGATATTATGACGGATTTGGAAATAAATACATTGCTAGATGGGGTTGTCAGTGACATTAACATAAGTGAACATGGAGCTTCAGTGATGGAGAATGCAGAACTTAGCTTAACTGGTAACAATTATTCCTTATGTAACTTATTATATTTTTTTCCTCTCTATTTTGTTTGTAATGCAAGTGTAACTTGAATTTACACATTGTAAAGGCATGTGTAAGTTGAATTTACACATGCTATGCAAGGAAAATCATGACAGTGTGCAAACGTTTTTTTTGATTATTTTTGTTGTTGCACAACTCAAAATCAGCTGAAATTTGACGGTGATCAAATGATGGAGAATGCAGAGCCTAGATCAAGTGGTAAAAGGCATGTGTAGCTTGAGGTTACATAGAGTACAAAGTATATTAATGTAAATTGTAGTTTTCTGCCACATGTTATGCAAGGCAAGTGTAACTTCAGATTACACAAGTTGAGCATGTGCAACTTTTTTTTAATTCTGGTTATTTTCGTTGTTGCACAGCTCAAACTTAGGAGAACACTGATGTTAGTCAAAGGGTTTTTAGCCTTGTACTATATAGAAGTCCAAAACCAGTAGGAGAACCAATCAAGGAAGCTGAGAAAAACCAAAGAGTTCTACAACAACGCGTTTTGAGGAATAGAACAATTGAAAAACAAGATCTGAAACAGTATGAAAGGAAGTCAAAGAAGATTAAGAAGAATACTAATGAAGAAACAATGGATGAAGTTCAAGAAGAAAAAGTAGAAACAATGGCTGTAGTTCCAGAAGTAGAAGAAACAATGGATGCAGTTTCAGACGAAGATGACAGGACAATGAGAAAGGATGTGAAATATTCCCAAGTTATTGAAAGGCTGGATGGCGAGCAAAAGAAGAAAGTGCTTGAATATTTCAATACTCATCCCAAAACGTAAGTAGCTATAAACTCATGTTTGATTCTGTTATGGTGTTTAATTGTAGATTTTAATACTTGATTCTGTTATTTTCTTTAATTGTTTCCTTCTTTATAATGTAGAGACATTGCCTGGATAGAATTCAAACACGATGGTAGCCTGCTCTTTAATATAAGTGGAGAACTAATGCTCCAGCTTACCAAGAAAGAGTCCTACTTGGAGTCAGAATTCATTGATTTCTACATTAGCGGGTTGAGGAAAACGATGAAATCAAACAAGAAGTATCAACAAGCGTTATTCCTCTCGCCGAGAGCATATGTAAGTACTTCGAAAAATATTTAAAATCCTCTTGCATTTATAATGTGTAATGGGTGTTGTAAGATTATGAGAACATGCTCAGATTTTTTAATTTTGGCAAAATGTGATGTGTAGTATGAGGTTACATATGCATTTATAATGTGTAACCTGAAGTTACACATCTAATTATAATGTGTAACCTGAAGTTACATATCCTTTTTTTCAAGTATAAAACCCAAGACCTTATGTGTAACTTCTGTTTACATAATCACTTGTGCATTTGTAACTTTTGGTTTAAAATGTGTGTTTGATGTACCAAATGGTTTTTGCAGAAATCTTACTTGGACAATAACGGTGATCTCGTGAAATTCTGGATTCGTAAGCTTATTTAGGACTATCACAAGTGCAACAACAGTGCAGTCAGAATTTTCGTCACAATGTGCAACAACAACACACACTACACATTGTTGGAGTATGACTTGACGAGCATTAATCCTCGGTCCCACATGAACTCGTCAGACGTTAAGAAACTCAAGGAAGAAAACTTACAACAAGCCAAGAAAAATGCATTTGCAATAACTACCGAACTGACACTCCGCTGTCCTCTTGGAATGAATGAAAAAGCCAGAAATCTCGCTTCTCCCAAACAAGGTTCATTTCCCGATTGTATTCTATTTGTATGCACTTACATAAAGATCAGGATGAAGAATAAACCACTTGACAAAAAACAAATCACACATATGGTGAGATGGTTGGCTGACAAGGTGAACTGCATGAGAGGAAGCATGCTTTACAATATTCTTTCAGATCCATCCAGAGATATGTAAAGCAGTCATTTGGATTACAAAAATTTCTATACTTGCAAATATGTTGTTAGCTACAAGCTGTTGTTAGACTTGCAATACGTTGTTGAAACTTTTAAATTTAGCCAGTTACTATATTTTAGCAGTTCTTCGATTTGCGAACTTCTATACTTTTGGACTGAAATTTCTTGAATTAAAAACTTTTATACTTTTGTTAACTACAAGTTGTTATTAGAGTTGCAAAAATATCTTGTTAGAACTTTTCTGCAGTTTTTACAGGTTTCAGAAGTATGCAACAGGTTAAGTAACTTAAAGTTACACATATAATTAAGATGTGTAACTTGAAGTTACATGTGTTACGTAACAGGGTAATAGTCAAAAGGCTGAAAAATGTAACTCATAGTTACCCATGCAATTAAGTTAAGTAACTCATAGTTACCCATGCAATTAAGACAAGCTAAATCAAAAATGTAAAAATAACAATGTGTAAGTAATAGTTACACATCCATATTTTATAAGTGTAAACCAAAGTTACACATGCATTTCCCTTCTATGTTTAGAAGACACACACTGGGGACTGAAACACATTTCACCTGTGAATTCAGAAAATATAAAATCTAAATAAATGATCCTTGCACATAATCAACGTTGCTGAAAAATAAAAAAGTTTGGTCGATGCAAACCTACATGAAGGAAACTAAAAAAAACAAATAATCCAAGACAAATAAAAAACCCACACATAAACCTATACTCCTAGAAATGGACTTTGATAGCTTCAAGGTAGGGGGCGTGTACTTCAGAGGTATTCTTACAACCTTCTCTGTTGTGACCAGCTTCTTTGCAATTGCTACAATGAACTTTCCTCTTTGCTTTCTTTTCACCTTTACTTATAATCCTTTTCCCTTGGGGTCTACCTGGTTGTCTCTTTACGATAGGAGGGTTGATGGTGTTGTCTTTGTCAATATCAACATGCCTGTTGTAGTTGCGAATTGGCTGGATAGCATGCAAATAAGTCTTCCTAAAATATTCGCTCGTAAAGTACGGTGAAATGAAATCAATAGCTTCGCGTTTTATCTTTCGTATGGCTGCAAGAGCATGAGCACAAGGGAAACCGTATACGCGCCACCTTCAAAAAAAATAAAAATATAAACATTCAAAAAAAACAGCATTGCATATACAGGATGTGTATTTTTTAGTTACACATGCATATACAGAATGTGTAATTGGTAGTTACATATGCTTATACCTAGTGTAACTAGAAGTTACACACCCTGTAAACTTTCAAAAAATTAACATACAAAGAGAGAAAAAGCATGAGAAATAAAACCTTTGACAGGTGCAGGTCCAGTGTAACTTCAAGTTACAAATGCTAGTAACATAATATGTAACTTAAAGTTACAGATGTTATTCCCCAATGTGTAACTCTCAGTTACACATGTATAACTCTCAGTTGCAGTTGTTCAAAAAACTTAAAAAACATACTTTTATCACCATTGATCCCAGTAGCTGCCATCAAGCAGCCTCTAAATCTACCAGTAAGGAAAGTAGCATCCAAATAGACCATTGGACGACAAAACCGGTACCCTTTGATGCATGCATCACACGAGATGAAAATCTGTTTGAACTCTTTCTTTGCAGGGTTAAATTGAAAGTCTATCACACTACCTGGGTTAGTTTCCCTTGTAAAATTAATATACCATACCAAGTGCGAGTATGACTTCACATCGTCGCCATAAATGGTATCATAAACCTTCTTCCACCATTATAGGCCTGATAATACTCCATGGTAATTCCATAGTTGGTCTGGAAATCATCTGCAATTTTCCTTGGCTTCTTGTGAGGATTTTTGCGAACTTCTTCCTTGATCAAACTAGATGTGAAGCTGGTTGAGTATTTTTGATTCAAATTGCGCCTACCAGCACCAAAAGTGTGCTCAGGGTTATAAGCTCTGACCTGAGAAAGTTGATACAAAATATAAAATAATCTCTCAAACCAATCTGGTGCAAAAAAACATCATGTGTAAACCAAAGTTACACATACTGTAACAAAAACTACAATAGAAGCTGGAAAACACCAATCTAGTGCAAAAAAACATCATGTGTAAACCCAAGTTACACATACTGTAACAAAACTACAATAAAAGAAGAAAAAACACCAATATGGTGCAAAAACATCACGTGTAACCCAAAGTTACACATATTGTAACAAAACATCATATGCTAAAAAAATAACAGAACAAAAGAAAATTACCTGAAACATTTTGTTCCTCTCATCAATGGAAGCTGCATGAAATTTCCAGAACGCTGATAGACATTTTAATTTGATCTCAATACTATATATTGTTAGCACTCGAGTTTGTACTAATTTTGGTGTTTTATGTGTTTGTAGGCACCTTTGGAAAATAAACATTTTTTGGAAAATTCGGCTCGAAAAGTTGGTAAAAGCCCCGGAGGACACGTGTTATTCGGACTCTCACAGTTGGATAAGGGGCACCTCAATTACTAAGGGGCACCCCAGGTCACCCCAAAAAGCATATGCTATTCGCACCCCAGTACAGGATTAGGGGGAGGTCATCTTCTCCATTTGAATTTTGTTTTTGGCGGGAAAATGGAGAACACTTCTGCAGATTTTTGATTGAATTGTTGAACGTGTTCTAGGGAGACTCAATGGCTGATTTTTGGTAGATAGTTGTGATATGTCCTATTAAACACACTGTGGGCGTTTGGTTCGACCAGAATTGGCTAGAATCAGCTAAACAATTCACGGGTTGAAAACAGGGCAGTTCATGTATATCACGGGTTTCACGTGATTTGGAGAAGATTCAACGTGTTTTGTGCGTGCATGGAAGACCCTCACAGCCTGTTGGAGCATTAAGGAGTTAAATATGGTAATTTGGAGGCTTGAAAACGCGTGAGAAGATAAAACAGGAAAGAAAATATTCCCAGAAATATTTTCTTTACTGCCGAGTTAAAGAGAATTATATGGAGTGAATGAGCGAGATTCGATGGGTATGTTGGCTATAAATAGGTTGTTGGGGTTGAGTAGAAAGGGTGTCGAGAGTCTGGGGGGCTGAGGAGAGCTAGAGAAGAAGAAATTCGAGTTTTCCCAAACTCGGTTTCTGCTGCTGCTGCTGCTGAAGAACATGAAGAACACGAAGAACGAACCTGCACCAGCAGTCGTTTTTCTACAGTAATAACGACTCCCACCTGTGGGTCGTACATCAGGCAGACTTATTTGCTACAGCGTTTGCGACACAGCTGCAGCAGTCTTATTTTGTCACTGAGGGTCATAGTTCTCTGGTTTGTAAGAAATATAATTGTTACAAACCCGGTTTTATTGTATTTCTCACATTCTCATCATTTGTAAACCATTTTTGAGCATCAATGAAATATTTTGAGAGGTTTTCCAACATGATGAGCGGCTAAATCCCTCGTAACCAAGGCAATGGAGGAAGCTATTCACGCAACATAAATGGGTAACTATTTCATTTAATTATATGATTCACCTAATCGCTGCTTTTGCAGAGTTTTAAATTATTTGAATGATTGTCTTAATTATTTGTTATTCAGTTTGATAGGTTATGCTTGGTTTAATCTCTTGATAATCTATGCTTAAGGTTTACAAATAATGTTTGAGAATCTGTATGATTGATAGTGAATTAAAGATAAAAGAGGACTTAAGAATTGAATAGAGTTTTGAAATATTTATCATTCAATTTTGCATAATAGTGGAATCTAGTGTCTTGGTTACCTCTCGCACCCATTGTCAATATTTTTGTATATATAATTTTATCAAATCTTTAAATTTAATCTTCACAAGTCCGAGAGTTTGAACCTCATTACTACAACATAAAAAAAAAAAAATATAATCATTTTGGCGCCGCCGACGCGGATTTGTGCTTAGGTAGAATTTTTAGATTTTTATTATTCCATTTGTTCTTTTTACGTCTCTTTGGTTGTGTCTTTGTATTACATGTTTGAAGTTGGATACTAAAGACCTTGGAATCAAAGCTTAAAGCTAAAAGAGAAGGAAAAAAGACAAAGCAAAAAAATAAAGAAAAAAGAGAGAAAAAAAAAGAGAGAGAATTATTTTTTTATTTTTTTTAAGAGACTTTCCATTTTTTTTTTGTAATTATTATTATTTTTTATATTTCTTTTCATTGGACTGGACTTTGGACAATTTATTTTAATTTTAAACCCTACGGAAGGGTTATATAAAAAAAAAATTAAATATAAACTGTTTGCAGGGAAGGACGACGATTACAATATCGTCTCGGCCCCTCGGGTTCGCACACTGACACCGGAGTCAGTGGACCTGTAGTCGACTACAGCGGTTCTTCGCCCGTCTGGTACGGGAGGTAAACTTCTAAACACCCGCGAATCTCCTGTCAGCGGGTTTACTGTCTGCCTTAAGATGATTATATGTTGAGGACTGAACCGGATGCTTTAATTTCCTAGTAAAGGGCAAGAATTGGCAATATAAGATAAGGGTTCGGATTTCATCACCGTTCCCTTCTTTCTCGCCTTAGGTAAACGAAACCTAACGCGAACCCAAGCTTAAAATTTGATTAGAACGAGACCGATAGGGTAACGAGCTTAGTAGGAAAGTCGTTCAAAAAATATTGGTTACTCTTTTAGCATACTTCGAAGTTCACGATGGTTTCTGTGAGTTGAATGCGTGACTGCGCCGCCTTGTGATAGCGGTGAGGCCTTGGGTATCAAAGCTCCACTGAGCTTCCCTCGCCTCAATTCAACTTACTTTGACTCGTATTGATTCCAGAGGGGTTTGCTTAAATTGTAACGAATTCCCTTTCGAAGGATTAGAAGCTGGTCTATAAACAATCTAAGTGGAGCCATCATGCTTTTTGTTTGCTAGAAATCAGTAGGTTTGATTTGGTCGAGTCAGCCTTGTTTGTGATTGTGTAGAATTCCCTTGCAATTAAGAATGTCGAACTGGTATGACAGAAGCCAATACAATGAGTATCGATCTGAATTTGAATATGGACATCATCATTTTTATGACCATGGTGGGAATAGTAGTTGGGAACGCCAACCTTTTCAAGGTTATGGTTCATACCATGGTGAGCCCAATTACTATCCACACTCGAATTGGTCTTACGAGCAAGAAAATCAGGAACACTGTAGTACTGGTTACTCGTTTTTGGAAACTAGTCCTGATTATGATATTTCTGAACCTGTTCCATCTCTAGAAGAGACCCAACAACGGATTGAAAGGACGTATAAACGTTTAGTTGCAATGAATAGTTCAAAAGAAGAGTGTACACGATATTCTGAGATGATAAACGAGAGTGGTAAACGTATAAGTGTTATGCTCAGTGAAATTCAGGCACGTCTAGAGGCAGAAAATGAACAGTTGGCTAATGCTGCTCGAAATAATCTAAATTTCCAAAATAGGGTTTCTAATTCTACCCTTGATATCAATAGTGAATATTTGCCTAATTTAGAGGACGAGGCTAGAATAAAGGACACTACTTATTTAGATAAGGTTCAATCATCTTTGTACTATTATGATGATGAGGATAGTAGTAATGAAGAATCTGAAATATGTAGGCATAGTAATCAGGAATCTATTAATCCAATTGAGCTTTATAATGATTATATTATTTCTAGTTCAAATCCAAATAATTTTTATGATTATTCACCTATTCAAAAGGACGAGGATTTGATTAGGGATACCACCGTTTTAGACGATGTAGTTTTTCCTTTTGATTACGAAGCCGATAGTGGTTTAGAGGAACGGGTTTATTCCGAAAATGTTGTTTTAGAGTCTAGTGACTTAGAAACAATAGTATTAGATGAAGAAGATATACCCGTAGAGATGAGTGAGGATGAACCCGACTTAGAAGAATCAATTGACCATTTTCGGGAATCCGATGACCTAGAAATTAGGGAAGTTGTGACTAGTCTTTCTAGAGACACAGAAAACTCTAAGTTTGGGGGTGATTATCATTCTCTGTGTGCTTTAACTCTTAAAAAGTTCCCTCGTGTAGGACTTGACATTTGTGCCTCAACCATCTTACAAGATTATCTTCGTATACTTTTTCCTGAACCTAATGATGTCCAAAGAGAAGCTCAGTTGTTAGAAACCCATCCTCTGGTTGATGTGGTTGACCCAGGCTATGATACCAAGATTGACTTTGTTTTCCCACCAAAAAATTTTCTTCCAATTGTGGGAACATTTGATTTTCAGATGTGTCGGTTATTAAGTTTTGAGACTAAACCTAATTACTTTAGGAGAATAGGGTCGACACATTTTCTTAAGGAAGACCAACTCTTTCATTGTGGTCAGTTTTGTGAGTCAAGTCTAATTGACTTTAAGGATCCGCAGTTGTTCAGGTTATTGTTATGTGCTTCTAAGTTCCTACTTGAGTATTTCCAGACTCTACAACCTGATCTTAAGAATCCTTCTTTTGAGGAAGTCCAGCCTATGAAAGCATTTTATTTAGACCCTTTTATAGAGCCTGAACCTGAGCCACAACTAGAGATAGTTGTATTAAACAAAAAGTTAAATAAGGGTATGTTCGGTATCTTCTTGTTCTGTTGCAGTTTCCTCTTATTGTGGTTAGCACTTTTTGATCCAGATGACCCACAATTATTCCGGCTACTTCTATATGATTCTATGAGGTGACTAATTCCTTCTGATGTCTGGCTGAAGACTTTAAACTTAGCACTTCTTGGGAGGTAACCCAATCTCATGCAACATGGTAATATCTTTCCTTAACCCTTTTGCTTCAAATGGTAACAGTTTCTCCTTGTTCATATGCTTTTAATTTTATCTTTAGAACATTGAGGATAATGTTATATTTAAGTTTGGGGGTATGGGAGAAACTTTTTAGTTGCATTTTTGAAACTTCTAGCGTCACATGGTATCCGGTTAGCTAAGTTTACATACTATTTCTCACCGAAAAGATAGAAATTGGAATGCTAGGGATAACAACTTATTGAGACATTAGAGAAAAAGACATCGAGATCCTTGAAATTCAGGAGAGAACTTGTTCCTTTTAGAGGGTAACCGTGATGGACCTAACCATACATGATGGAAAGGAAAGTAGGTCATGGAAATGCCAGAAAGACAAAGCAACCTCACAATGTAGTCTTAGTTACTGGATTGCGACTCTCTCTCAGTAGAAACTTATCATCATCAACAAGCGGAGCGACATCAAAATCTATGAAGAAAGTGAAGACGTTTTAGGTTTAGAAGCAACAATAGAAGAGAATAATTCAAAAATCAAAGTTGAAGTTATAAGAGCAAATGATATAAGTTGTTAGAATCCATGATACCAAGACATCACAAGTTGCGAAGATCCAAGTTTTGAAAGTCCTTCTCTCATGGCCATGTAAATTTTTGTCTTGTAATTTTTTGTTCATCAAAAAAAAAAATGAAACATCATTACGTTCTTTTTGTTCAATAAGGCCATAGGGAAGAAGAAATTTATAAGTAAAGCAAGAAATCGAAGAGAAGAGTTAATTGTCAAGGTTCTATGAGGTTCGCGAGTTTATCATCAACAGTTGAAGACCGAAGAAGACGTTATTTCTACTGAGCACTGTGAGAGAGTCGAAGAAAGATGAATTTTGGTTGCTTTGTTAGTCTGCTTTAAATCTGGCACAAGATCTTTCTAGCACTGGTTTAACTCATCACACGTAATTAGTCCAGCTGTGTAGCAGATGTCCCTCTCATTTTTATCTCTCTCCTAATCTTATCCAGCTGTAAAGCAGCGGACGCATCTTACAATGTTTATCTAGCTGTGTAGAGGATATCTCTTTATCTAGCAGTGGTGCGGATGTGTCTCCCCTTTTCTTCAGTCAGCTTTAGAGCTGACACCTTTAATTTCTCTGGCATTCTACTTACTTGGAGATAGGTTGAGAATATGTATGTCCTCATAGCTCTTTGGATACTTGTGACCAATTAGGAGTAAAGGTTTTGTGGGTACACCTCTGGTAAACCCTCCGGAGACAACACTCCGCCGCTAAGGCCACCTAGCGGTTTAACGGCCTGCTGCACGTGCTAAGTGTAGTCTTTTTATCTTTTCAAAAATAAATTTTGCTCGAGGACTAGCAAATAATAAGTTTGGGGGTATTTGATAGACACATTTTTGTGTTTAATTTGATCTCAATACTATATATTGTTGGCACTCGAGTTTGTACTAATTTTGGTGTTTTATGTGTTTGTAGGCACCTTTGGAAAATAAACATTTTTTGAAAATTCGGCTCGAAAAGTTGGTAAAAGCCCCGGAGGACACGTGTTATTCGGACTCTCATTGTTGGATAAGGGGCACCTCAATTACTAAGGGGCACCCCAGGTCACCCCAAAAGGCATCTGCTATACACACCCCAATACAGGATTAGGGGAAGGTCATCTTCTACATTTGAATTTTGTTTTTGGTGGGAAAATGGAGAACACTTCTGCAGATTTTTGATCGAATTTTTGAACGTGTTCTAGGGAGATTCAGTGGCTGATTTTTGGTAGATATTTGTGATATGGCCTATTAAACACACTGTGGGCGTTTGGTTCGACCAGAATTGGCTAGAATCAGCTAAACAATTCACGGGTTGAAAACAGGGCAGTTCGTGTATATCACGGGTTTCACGTGATTTGGAGAAGATTCAACGTGTTTTGTGCGTGCATGGAAGACCCTCATAGACTGTTGGAGCGTGAAGGAGTTAAATATGGTAATTTGGAGGCTTGAAAACACGTGAGAAGATGAAACAGGAAAGAAAATATTCCCAGAAATATTTTCTTTACTGCCGAGTTAAAGAGAATTATATGGAGTGAATGAGCGAGATTCGATGGGTCTGTTGGCTATAAATAGGTTGCTGGGGTTGAGTAGAAAGGGTGTCGAGAGTCTGGGGGGCTGAGGAGAGCCAGAGAAGAAGAAATTCGAGTTTTCCCAAACTTGGTTTCTGCTGCTGCTGCTGCTGAAGAACATGAAGAACACGAAGAACGGACCTGCACTAGCAGTCGTTTTTCTACAGTAATAACGACTCCCACCTATGGGTCATACATCAGGCAGACTTATTTGCTACAGCGTTTGCGACACAGCTGCAGCAGTCTTATTTTGTCACTGAGGGTCGTAGTTCTCTGGTTTGTAACAAATATAATTGTTACAAACCCGGTTTTATTGTATTTCTCGTATTCTCATCATTTGTAAACCATTTTTGAGCATTAACGAAATATTTTGAGAGGTTTTCCAACATGATGAGCGGCTAATTCCCTCGTAACCAAGGCAATGGAGGAAGCTATTCACGCAACATAAATGGGTAACTATTTCATTTAATTATATAATTCACCTAATCGCTGCTTTTGCAGAGTTTTAAATTATTTGAATGATTGTCTTAATTATTTGTTATTCAGTTTGATAGGTTATGCTTGGTTTAATCTCTTGATAATCTATGCTTAAGGTTTACAAATAATGTTTGAGAATCTGTATGATTGATAGTGAATTAAAGATAAAAGAGGACTTAAGAATTGAATAAAGTTTTGAAATATTTATCATTCAATTTTGCATAATAGTGGAATCTAGTGTCTTGGTTACCTCTCGCACCCATTGTTAATATTTTTGTATATATAATTTTATCAAATCTTTAAATTTAATCTTCACAAGTCCGGGAGTTTGAACCTCATTACTACAACCCCATCAAAAATCATAATCAAACGCTCATTGTGTGTTACAACCATATTGAAACCAGTGCGAAGACGGTAATTGGTGTAAGCAATCCTGACCTCCTTAACCCCTTCAACAAAAACATGACCAATCTCACCAAGGACCTTAGGCCAACCATCCGATAACAATGGTTTTGCAGTCTTGCTCCTATCTTCCAGATACATTCTATCTGAGCTGTTGTTTCTCGAAGACGTACCAGAACCATTAGAAACAGAAGAAACTACCCTAGATCTAGATGAGGAGGCTACATGAGTAACATTTTGCAAGAATATATAAAAACTGGTCTTGTTCTTATTATTTGTGAGGGAAGCAGGAGCTTGAAGCGAATAATCACAGTCAACCGGAAGATCTTTCCCACCTTCTCGGAAGAAGAAACAAATACCAAGTGGAGTAAAATGCTTCCATTGCCTGCAAACTTCGTCTTTAAACTCATCAATTGTGGTTTCAATACTAACACGAGTGGTGATGAAATCAGAAAAGTAGCGAACAATAATAATGGAACTAGCAACAACCATGACAAACTGAAAAAATAAAAACGAACGCAATTCAATAATAATATGCAAAAAAAAAAAAAAACGAACACTATTCACTCGGGAGCGTTGCCCCCTCGTGAGAAGTGTATCCTATGAAGCAAGATAAAAATCAAAGGAGCAATCAACATACTCAACAAATGAAAACAATAAAAAAATTGTTTTAAAGATACACAAGCAAAAATTAAACATGCTACAGAACAATATGTGTAACTTCAAGTTACACATTTTACAAAACAACATGTCTTCCCAGATTTGTTGTTATGTTCTTATACCAACAAATATTAACAACAATAATAAAAGAAAATTACAGCTAGTAAATTTATTCTCAGATAATACATGCAATAACAAATAACACTTATACATGCTACATGACAATATGTGTAACTTGAAGTTACACATTTTATAAAACATATTTATACCTAGATTTGTTGTTCTTCTTCAGATACAATGTTGTTTCTTCTTCTTCTTCTTATAATCAACAAATACTAACAAGAATTATAAACATAATTCATCAAATACTAGATCTCTTCTTCTTCTTCTTCTTATAATCAACAAATACTAGATCTCTTCTCAAATCAATAAGAAATGCAAATAGTCCAAAAAAAATTAAAAACAAATTCGAAATCAAACAACAACAAGAATTCGTACTTAGTTTTGTTATTGTTCTTCTAAAATAATCTGGTTTCTTTTTCCTCTTCTTCGTATCAAAAAATTCCAAATCTGCAAAAAAAAAAAATCATAAAATCAAAATCAATAAGCTCAAAAAACAACAGAATCGTACCTATATTTGAGCTTCCTCTATTCCAACCTGTCTTCTACCTCTTCTCAGACTCAACAAAATACAAAAAAAAAAACGGAAATCAGTAGAAGATCGAAATCAAAAAATCGACCATAAAACTATTGAATCAAACGTATTTGATACAAACATAAAAGATAAATTGAGCAAGCCTATTTGTTGTTCATCAATGCATCTTCACAAACTCGTCAGATCTGAAAACCGGTGAATAAAGATCAACAAAATTGAGAGAAAATTAACGAATTGTTCTTCTTCTTCTCGTTTTCTTCACTATCAAACTGTTCAATGCAAAGATTCGTCTGAAGAAAATCTCAAGTTCTGTTTCTGAACGAGAGCAGAGAGAAGAGAGAGCTGAAAAAAAATTGATTTGATTTTCGGTTTCTGTTTGGTATAAAACGACTATAAATACTGAAGGTTAATTTCGGTATTTTATAATTTATTAAAAATTCTGCTGACGTCAGCAAATCCGGGAAAATTTAAAACCTGACCCAAAAATAAAAGTTCCGGGCCTAGAAATATCAAAAAGTCAAAGTTGGAGTTGATAGTGAAGGATCCATTTAGTGGGGCTTATATATATTGAACCCATATAGTAGGGTGGTTCTAGTATTTTTCACAAACAAAAAACCAAGTTAATTGCAAAATCTGATAAAAGCAACTTCTGGCATATCAGTACTTATCAGAAATCCAAGTCTTCCATTATGTATGACTCTTTCTCCAACTTCTAATTCCGCAACTTTTTTGGCTAAGGAATCTGCAGAGAAATTTATTTTTCTGAAACAATGCTCAAATCTGACACACTCCAACTTTTGTCTTGCATTAAGGCATCTTAATTTCATGAACCATGGAATTGTACCTCCGCAAAAGTCACTAATGAGTGGTTTAGAGTCTGACCTGATTATTATCTTCTTAGCGCCCAGTACAACAACCCATCCATTGCACAAATACCTGCAAACACTTCAGGTATGAAATTAGTAGTAACACCTAGACCACCAGACATTGTGCCAATTACTTGACATATATGGTCTCTGATAATTATGTCAAAGCCGCTAGGGTTTCCAATTGATGAACCATCACAAGAAAATAGCATAAATTGAAAAAGCGGGGGTCTAACAACCACACCCAAATTTTGTTCGGCAATCTGAATAGACAAACTCCAATATACTTTCAAGAGAATCAACTAGACAGTCAGACTCAATCTATAGAAAAGTATATCAAAGAGTTATATCTCAATTTCTCAATTCAATCTGCAATCAAACAAATAGGAATTTGCGAGCCCAATTGAATAAGACAAATAACTTGGAAGGTATCACAAACCAATGTCCAAGTGTCAATCAATTTAATCAACAACCAAAAGGTCGGATTCAAGAACTGGTTAAATTTAACGTACAACCTGTGGTATTTCTATTATATAAAAAAACATAATGCGGAAAAGAAATAACACAGACACCATAAATTTTGTTAACGAGGAAACTGCAAATGCAGAAAAACCCTGGGACCTAGTCCAGCTTTGAACACCACACTGTATTAAGCCGCTACAAACACTAGCCTACTAACAATAAACTTCAGACTGGAATGTAGTTGAGCCCTAAACAATCTAACACTAATCAAGGTACAGTTGCGTTACTTATGTCTCTGAACCCCAACAGGATTCTACGCACTTGATTCCCTTAGTTGATCTCACCCACAACCAAGAGTTGTTACGACCAAAGTCGAAGACTTGATAAACAAATCTTTCTCACACAGAAAATTCTATTGGAATAGATAAATCTGTCTCCCACAGAAATACTTATGAGTTTTGTTCCGGTTTTTGATAGATCAAGGTGCACAGGAACCAATTGATAAATCGGACTTATATTTCCGAAGAACAACATAGTATTATCAATCACCTCACAATAAAATTAATCTTATGGAAGCGAAACAAGATACTGTGGAATCACAAACGATTAGACGAAAGATGTTTATGACTACTTTTAATCTTATCTATCGGAGATAAACCTCAAGCAAAGATAATACTCAACCACGATAGTAGAAGTAATATCAGAACACGCAACTACAGAGAAAATAGTTCGAATAGCTTCACAATCCCAATGAAGTCTTTAAGACGTTAACCTACAAGGTTTCGTGAAAAACCTAAGGTTAAAAGAGAATCGACTCTACTCGCAACTAGTATACACAGAACGTGTGGGGATTAGGTTTCCCAGTTTCTAGAGTTCTCCCTTATATAGTTTTCAAATCAGGGTTTGCAATCAATGTTAACTTGGTAACAAAGCATTCAATATTCACCGTTATCTTTTAACTGTTAGATCAAACTTAGATTGTTATACACAAATGAAATGTACCTTCATTTAGGTTTGAGTAACCGTACCTAAACATGTACACTAGGTTGGCTCAACAGTAGTTAACCGAGCTTAGCTATATGAATACTCTCATATCAACCTTATTCATCTTAACCACAACTAGTTCAAATGACTCAAATGAAACTAGTTATATAGTTATTCAATTGTTATATTCTCATAGAACTATACAAGAACACAATTGAAGCAAAATCGGGTTGATTCACTCGAATCAATTCATGAAAATTATAGCCACGGTTTGCATAGAATCTATTCCTTATTATATAAAAGTATTAGTTCATGAACAAACCCATTTTAGAACTTTAACCACTCAAGTACGCAAACGGGTATGCATACTTAAGTAGCCGGACTGAGTTTGGGTTCTCCAGTATGCAAACAGGTACACATACTTCCAAACACAACAGAAATTCCCGGACCCAAACCCTTCGCAAGTACGCGTACGGGTATGTGTACTTAGGCTCTCAAAATTTTCAACTAACAGGTACGCATACGGGTATGCATACTATAGTTCCGGTCATGGATCACATACATGCAAGAACACATACTATGTTCATAATCCAATGATAGTTAAGAGTTCTAAACTCCATTCCAATCATTGAAACATTCTTAGAGGATGACAATAGCTATTTTCGCGAACTTTTAGCATCAAAGCAATTTTCAAGTTATTGAAATAATCATTACGAAATATTCCAAGTCTACATCAAATGATTGTATTGCACAAACCATGTAAGATGTTACTCGAAGATTTTCACATGATCATCATTTGACTTTCGTCGGGAATATAAGATGAACTTGATTGAAGCGAAAGCTTACCGAGAAATATGTAAGCGAGTTAAACTCAGCTCGAAATCTCAAATGTTTATAATCGAATACTATATAGTAATAATACTTTTGTCTCAATATAGGAGATAGATTAGAAATAGACTTTCCAAGTGATACATGAATTTTAGTCTCCACATACCTTTTGTTGATGAAGTTTCACAAGCTCTCCTTAGTAGTTTTTCGTCTTCGAATGATGAACGCCGTGAAGTCTAATGCTAAACTACACAATCTATCCTAGTCCGAGACATTACTATAAGTAGACTAGAAACCAAGACTTATAGTTTTTATCACTAACATTGACAAACAAGCTTGAGATAGCAACGCTTGCGAGTTTGACCGAGCAGTGCTCTAACAATCTCCCCCTTTGTCAATTTTAGTGACAAAACTATCAATACATATGGATTACAAAATAAATAAACTTTATAGCTTCTCATCCAAATGTTTTATCTCCTTTGTTCTTCAACATTACTCGAAATCTTCGTCACTTCCAAGTACTCCAATGATTCTAAATGTATTAAACTCAGCATCATAGTTGTTGAAGATCCGTAGCTATAACAATGAGAAAAGTGTTGTTCTCAATCATTGTTATACAGTGTCATAGTATTATTACACAGCATCAAAGTCCAATTGTATCACAACTTTGACAACAATACTATGGTGATATGTATCACTCCCCCTTACATAATGATTAGTAAACCATATATATTTGTAGTGTGAACTACACATTAATTCTCCCTTTTTTTTTCAATATAAATTTGCAAAGGTACGAAAACTAGTGGGATCCCCATGAAATTTTCATAGAGATACTTCATGACCAAAAGAGAACAACATATCAACTTGTTTCGATGATTTCACATAGCCGAAACTTAGTGTATTCATCAAGGAGTTTGTAAAGATACAAGAAAACTCCTACAATATTCCATAGCCGCACTCCCCACAAAGATTTGTCAATTAAGCACAAGTTCAATTAAGAACTCTCCCCCATAAAATGTCATTCCCGAAAGAAAAACAAGAGCGACCTTACTTTTGCAGGAAAAGAAGGATTTCTTTGGACATTAACAAATCACATGAAACATGAATTTGTATCCAAAAATCTCAATTGAATTAACCACAAGTAAAATGATCAATTCAATTTTCCATGCTCAACATAAGAGAACTTACGGAGCAGCACAGTACATACACAAAGATGTGGATCAGGGAAAGACCAATACTGTGGAATAATCAAAGATTCATTCTATTTTCATCACTATTTGTACAATGATATATAATAGACTTAATCTTTGTAAAAAAAATGTTCATCCTATCTTCCATCAATATTTGGATAATGACATAATAGGCTTAACTTTTGTAGTCAAAAGTTCATTCTATCTTTTATCAATATTTTCATACCAACATATAATAGAGTTAACTTTTGAGAAAATATGGGACAGTCAAGGTTTACGGATGTAAACAACATATCCCATAACAATTTGCAATATATAAAACCATAAAGATTAATATTGAAAAAATCATCTTCCAAATAACTTAGAATTTAAATAAAATTAAATCCAAAAGCATTGCAAGATGAAAACGTTGGCAATAGCTATGTGTACTCACAATAATGGATATTCCAAACCCTAGTTATCCTTCTTATAAACACAAGAATAAATTCTCATAAGAAGTTTCCTAGACATTAAGACCTCTGAAAAATTCTTTATCATCCCCGAACTCCTTGTCCTCAACAGCCATGGGAACATAGGGTTCATGAAGAAATGAGTCAATTCCAACAAACCTTCTAGACTGATGTCGGACCAGGGCCTTATGATTTCAATAGTTCTCAAAATAATAGCCTTTATTTGCTGAATCTCTTTCATTGTTTCCTTCAACTCTTCAAGAACATCAGAAAACTTCTGAGAATTTGAAGGAGCAACTCTTGGCTTCCTCAAATTCCTTCTTTTTCTTTTCAAAGTTAGAGGTAACGAAGGTTTATCTTTTCCTTCATGATTGATGGATTAACAATCATATTAACATCTTTTCCATCAGAAGACATGATGCTTGGAGTATCCATATTCGTACGAGATTGTGAGAGGAAATTATAAGATAATCTCAACAAGCAGTCGTATGATAAAAAGAGTTTCAAGAGGAGGAAAAAAAAAAGTAGGGTTACGGAACCTTTAAACACAAGTTCACGCACGCACAACTCTCATCTCTAAAGAGGGTAGAGTTGTCGAGAATAGCCCTCTTTTATTGACTAAACAGGGAAGTCCCTTCCAATAAAAATTAGATATGAAAACTGGGAGAATTCCAAATTGGCACAAACTCAGTAGTACCATAAAAAAAAATCTCTTTTCCAAAAGCATGAGGTGTGCATAATTTAGTCTCTTTTGAACAAGCACACGAGACAAGATACACTAATCAACACAATCAAGTTGTGTTGGGATGAACAATAATCTTTCCACCATAACCTTTTTGAAAGGGATTCATGGAACCCTGTTTCTCAGACATTTTAGACCGTACTTTTCTCTCTAGTGGTCTAGTATTTTCTTTGGAAACTAACTTCTTCGAAGATAAGATGAAATTACATACCTCATGTGATTTTTGAACAAGTTTGAGCTTGTTTGCTAATCGATTTGCTCTTCATTGAAGTTTGTTGGCGTATCTTATTTTGTGTTTGTACTTGAAACACTTTGAGAGTTCATGACCTTTGAGAGAACAATGATAACATGTCAACATGGAAGATGGTTCAGACGCCAGAGATGTGTAAGCAGCTAGACACATAGTGGAACCTGAAAAACCAGACAGAGAGTTTCCGGCAGAAACAGATAAATCAATTTTTTCTTCCAGAATGGTTGAGGTTTCTTCTGAAAGAATATCAAAATTTATGTATGTATTGATAAAATTATCAAAATCAATATTTTCACAAAGAAGTGCAACACTTGACTTTTCATCCTCATTAGAATCATAGTGATCAGACATTTCATCAAGAGTTGCAGCAAGACCTTTGTCCCCAGTGTATTTTCTCTGATTCTGACATTCATTTGCAAAATGACGAAAACCTTTACACTTAAAGCACTGTGGCATATCCTCGTCATCGTTTTCGTCAATATCCTGTTTTTAGGAGGAACATGATTATGGGGTTTAGCTGATGACCTAGGTTTATCTCTGGAGAACCGTTTACTCCTCTTCAACAGAAGATCTCTAAACTGTCTTGTGATCAAAGTGACTGACTTGTCAAGATCTTCATCTGATGAATCAGCCTCAGAAATATCATCTTCAGAGATACAAACACTTTTACTTTTTTCAAGTAATTTAGTGTTCTTTTGTGTTTCGAAAGCAACATCCTTTACATATTTGGATGTATGCTCATGATCAAAGATCTTTAACTTCCCAACCAGAGTATTTCTCGACAGAGTTGCAAGGTTATTTCCCTCAACGATGGCATGGTTCTTAGAATCGTATCTAGATGGCAATGATCTGAGAATTTTCATCACAATGTCCTTTGTATGAATAGTCTTACCCAACACAAAAGATGCATTAACAATTTCAGACACTTTATGATTAAACTCATCAAATGAATCTTCATCTTCCATACGAAGGTTTTTCCAATCAGAATTTAGGTTTTGAAGCCTAGCTTCTTTTTCACAAGTATTCCCTTCAAATACGGTTTCTAAGATATCCCAAGCATCTTTAGACTTTGTGCAAGTAGTCACATGATGCTGGAGCTCTGGGGTAATGGCATGGATGATAACATTTAATCCGTCAGAATTTTGCTTTGCAGCAAGAATCTCGGTATCATCATATTTACCAATATCCTTTGGAACTGTTACATCGCCTTCTGTAACTTCCGGAGGATCATAGCCATTAACAACATAAACCCACGATTGAAAATCACTCACTTGAAGAAAGGCACACATCACAATTTTCCACCATAATAATTTGAGCCATCGAAGACTAGTGGTATGTTTATAGAGATTAAACTTCTGTCCATATTCAGATCGCTACAAACACAGACTTATGAGGTCTTAAATGTGTTTGCCTGCTCTGATACCAATTGAAAAGACGGGGGTCTAACAACCACACCCAATATTTCTTTTGGAAATATGAACAGACAAGCTCCAATATACTTTCAAGAGAATCAACTAGACAGTCAGACTCAATCTATAGCAAAGTATATCAAAGAGTTATATCTCAATTTCTCAATTCAATCTGCAATAAAACAAATAGAAATTTTCGAGCCCGATTGAATAAGAGAAATAACTTGGACGGTATCACAAACCAATATCTAAGTGTCAATCAATTCAATCAACAACCAAAAGGTCGGATTCAAGAACTGAATGAATTTAATGCACAACATGTGATATTTCTATTATATAACAAAATATAACGCGGAAAAGAAATAACACAGAAACCAGAAATTTTGTTAACGAGGAAACCGCAAATGCAGAAAAACCCCGGGACCTAGTCCAGCTTTGAACACCACACTGTATTAAGCCGCTACAGACACTAGCCTACTACCAATGAATGTCAGACTGGAATGTAGTTGAGCCTTAATCAATCTCACACTGATCAAGGTATAGTGGTGTTCCTTACGTCTCTGAACCCCAGCAGGATTCTACGCACTTGATTCCCCTAGCTGATCTCACCCACAACCAAGAGTTGCTACGACCCAAAGTCGAGGACTTGATAAATAAATTTGTCTCACACATAAAAGTCTACTGGAATAGATAAATCTGTCTCCCACAGAAATACCTCTGAGTTTTGTTTTGTATTTTAATAAATCAAGGTGCACAGGAACCAATTGATAAACCGTACTTATATTCCCGAAGAACAACCTTGTATTATCAATCACCTCACAATAATCTTAATCGTATAGAAGCGAAACAAGATATTGTGGAATCACAAACGATGAGACGAAGATCTTTTTGACCACTTTTAATCTTACCTATCGGAGATAAATCTCAAGCAAATCTTAGCAAAGATAATACTCAATCACGATAGTAGAAGTAAGATCAGAACACGCAGCTACAGAGAAAATAGTTGGGTCTGGCCTCACAATCCCAATGAAGTCTTTAAGTCGTTAACCTACAGGGTGTAGATGGGGAAAAACGATTTGCTGGTTTTTAAGGAATTGAAGAGACGTCCATGTGGAGACTCCTTGAACCAAGTGAAATGTTGAACCTCACACAGATGTACTGCAAAAAGGGAGTGCTTTAAGTTCGAGAGATCAATCTGTAGGACTCCGGCCTAAACCAAGAACAATGGTCGTTCCAGAGTCAATTCAGTCACAAGAGAGGATGGGTTGATCTGTAGGAGGGAAGCTGATAAATGTGTGAGATCAATGGTGATATGAGATTGTAGGTGTGTTGTGAATTCGGCGTAAGAACGCTCTGAATGTTTGAATTTTACTCAATTGAGAGTGATTGCTCAGATGATGAGTTCTTGTAGACGAAAGATTGTCTGTGTGAACTTGCCGAGAAATTCCTTGTCCTTTCAATCATGATTCAGAGGTCTTTTTATATTTCTTAATTGAAAACACCATGATCCCATGAAGTGTGACAGTTGCTGGAATCAAAGAGTGGGGAAGTGGGAAATCATGTCAAAAACCAGTTGCTCATCGTGCGGAGACTTGGTTAACTTTCCACCCACTACTTTGCTGACTCTTCCAACTGATTGCACGACTTGCTCACATTCTCTTTGTGTGTATGAAAACACGTGTCGTAGACCTCCAGACCAAAACCCTAGTTAATATTCCCCCATGTGACACGATTGATGTCTCGTGATTGTGGAGTCAGTTGCTGACTTTATGGGATGATGAGTCCATGTATTGCTGAGTTGAACATGCATGTTCTGAAACTCTAAATTAAATGTCTGCTGAAAAGAGGTATTATTATGTTGATAACCTAAGACGAGCAAGTGTTGCTGAATTGTTGAATATTGATAGTTGAACCAATATTCTTTAATCTGAGAAAATATTGCTAGTCTGAGCAAATATTGCCGGTTTGAGAAAATATTGCTTGTTTGATGAATTGTTGGTAGCATGACCAAATAAAACAATAATTTAAGATACGGACTGCTGGGTCGAGTATAATAAATAAAAGTGTTGATCATGGTATCAACATAAAATTATCAGTATTTAAATCTGCTCAGAATCACGTTTTTGCAGAGCTCTGGATTCGAAAACCCTAATTTTAATTAAATTGATGATTTATTGAAAATCAACCGCAAAGAGCGAAGGGACCAGCTACCTGGGATGATAAGTCCACCATGTAACGCCCAGATGCTCGAATGAGCAAAATACCAAAGTCTCTTGGGGACCAGTTGGTGAAAGAATGATTAAATGCTGGTTTAATCATTTATTGAAATAATGTTCGTGTGAGCATCAGATAATAAAACCTAGTCATGAAAAGATGAAGGACCGACCAAGAGGTCATGAGACCGGCTCTTGGTGGCCATGGGACCAATTGATGGTCGTTTGAGCAAAACCTCAATTGTTTGAAAAGAGTTTGAACCTAATATGAGCAATTGAGCAAATTAGGTTAAAATCATTAAAACCTGTGGGACCGGTTGTTTGCAAGCCTTAGGGACACCCTTGGTTGGTCAAAGGGATGTGCCCGTGTCACCATACTGTCTTTTTCTCAGTCCTGAGAGTTTCAATATTTTCCGATGTGCGTTTGAGCAACATTTTGAGAAAATATGCAGAATCCAGGGTTTTGCTGAAACTATGAAAGTTACATGAGATGATGAAAAATAATAAATAAAACAGGGAATTGCAAGGCGTGGGACCGGCCACGGCTAGGACATGGCCGGCTGACAAGCACGGTCCCACATATTTTTCCCAGTTTTATGTAATTTTATGTATTTTCTCTGAATTGAGGGAAATTCCATGAAACTA
Source organism: Papaver somniferum (assembly GCF_003573695.1). Lineage (NCBI taxonomy): Eukaryota > Viridiplantae > Streptophyta > Magnoliopsida > Ranunculales > Papaveraceae > Papaver > Papaver somniferum. The sequence goes on along the minus strand of NC_039361.1, from coordinate 51,080,224 downwards.
GAGAGTTTTAAGAAATTAGGGAACTTCCATGAAACTAGAGAGTTTTATGAAATTGGGGAACTTCCATGAGATGAGAGAAATAAAATAATAACAAAATAGGGAATGATGGAGTGTGCGACCGGCAATGGCCAAGGGAATGGCCGGCCGGCCAACGGGCACTCTTCCTAATTTTATGTAATTTTCATGATTTTAGGGATTTTCATAAAATCAAAGAGATTTGTTGAAACCAAAGTATTTTGTTGAAATCAGGAAGTTTTCATGGAATGAGGAAAACAAAACAAGTAATAATAATAAAATAAGGGGCGTGTGGACCGGATAGAGCCCGGTCCCAAGGTTTCCCTAATTTTACAATAATTTTCATGGGTTTATGGAAAATTCATGAAATCAGGGAATTTTCATGGGATGAGGGAAATAATAAAATAATAAGGAACCTTGAGGTGTGGGACCGGCCACGGCCAGGGCATGGTCGGCCGTCTAGTGGGCTTAGTCCCGCGACACCTTTCCTAATTTTATTATTTCTTTGATATAAGGAAATATCATGAGATTAGGGAATTTCCTTGAAACCAAGGAGATTTCCTGAAATGAAAGGATTTTCATGAGATCGGAGAAAAATAATAAAATATGATAACATATAAAATTAGGCGCGGGACTGGTCATGGCATGACTGGCCGGCTGGTGAGCCGAGTCCCCTGGCGCCTTTTCAAATATATTTTTATTATTATTTTTCTTCCTATTTTGCATAGGTTCATCATTCCTTCGTGTTCTGAAATGCTCGTTCGCGCGTTCAGATGCTGGTCTGTGCATTATTGCTAAACACACTTGTACCATTTTAGTCAGGGCTTATTCGATGCTCAGATGCCTGTACGTTGAATATCTATTACTAACCCATGGAATTCTGCTGGGAAAACCATAAATTGAAGTAACGAAACATTCGAAGAATCATAGAATATAGTTGAATATTCAGCTACGATTAGAGATAATTAATTGAGGGCTCTATACTAGCAGGGCTTCCTATCTAGGAGCATTAATTATATGAGAGTTGAGAAATATGAACTTGTTGGAGTGCCATATTTCTCTTGTATAGTCAGGGAAAACCTGGTTGCATCCTGAAGATGTTGTTGCTATATACTAGCATGCATGATGTCTAGGAGCCATCCAATCTTTCGATTCTATACATAAATAATTACTGAAATTGCTCAGTATTCATGAGATGTGTCGTGGCCTCAGCTAGGAGACTACATATCTACATATACTCTGAGAGACGGCCTTCCCAGTTAGAGGTTTTATGGCATGAGCTTTCACGCTTTATTGAGAGACATGAGTCTCAATACCCATCCGATTGCCGGATCCGGATTATGTATAATTATGGTTTTACGATTTTTCCCTTGTCGAAAATCCACCATCTACATTAAGTCCCCTGCTTAGTGAGGGACAGTCATGTTCCTCAGTCAGCATTGAATGGTGATTTTCCAGGTACTAACAAAAATTAGTAATTGAACTTAAAAGATAAGATATTACCGGATTTCGACTAAATGAGAAAACTATGGTTTGATCAAAACCCCAGTGGAATAATAGAGCGTCATCCAGAGATCATAAATTGATATAGAACCGTTGATTTGATTATGGGTCCTTGGTCGTTTTAAGATTCACGGGCCGGGCCCGATATGGAAATCCTTGTGAAATTAGGTTGTGGAAATAAAATTTGATATAAAAGGAATTTAATCCTTTTTTTTTATTTCTTCCCACACGACCACCTCCTTCATCTCCTTCCTCCTTTCACGTCAGCAGCAGAAGAGAGCAAGGGAAAATTGCCGGAGCCACCACCGTCCGGCCAACTTCCGGCCGACGCCTACAGGTAAGTGATTTTTTTTTTCAAAAACTTGTTGTTTGTTCATGAGTTGTTTATCATATAAATAATATGTGTATATACATACTTTTGGATGTGAGTTTTATGAAAAACCCTTGTATTAGAAACGTACGTTCATTCGATCGTTAGTTTAAGAAACTAGCAACAATCCCTAACTTGAGAGAGATTTTTATTTTGAAATAGAACTGTGTTCAGTGATAAAATTTTTTTTATGATCTTTCATGGAAGCCAAAAGTTTATCTTTAAAAGATGTGAGATTTTCACAAACCGAAAGAAACATTCGTTTTAAGGAAAAGCAATCATACGAAGGAAAAGAGATCGTTTTTTTTAATATGTGAAACCGTGGAGCTTCACAAGGACATTTTCTTTTTGATAAACTCACGTGAGCCTGAGCTCGCGTCATAAAAAAATTTACGTGAGTTAATCACGGTTTTTCATTGTTTCGTAAAATCAAAACATGGGTTTTGAGTAACCCTCGAAATTTGACAATTTATTTATGATGAAATATTGTCTTGGTGTAAATTTCGTAGCTCAGTTGTGGATGTTTATACTATGAAAATTGTGTCTATGATTTTATGAGAAATCAGTTTCTAAAATTAATAAAGCTTCGTTCGTTATTGCAGGTTTCAAGGAATGAACTAATTTCTGAGTGTTAACTCTTGCGGCACTATCACTATTGTTAGTGGAATTGTAAAGAGGTAAGGGCTAAGAGTTACCATTTTTGTAGATGTATCCATAAGTATCTTGTTGTCAGATTATATGATCCCATCATATTGTCGAAGTTTGCACCTGATATGACGATATATTGAAGTAGAATGCTTTGAGCACATTACAACTTCTTCGCAAGGATGTATGACTCCCAGGAAAATGACGTTTCCAGAGATGATACGTGCATGGATGAGACTTCTATTTGGGATGAAGAAGAAGAAACATCTGGAATAAAAAATGTTCCAAATATAGATGATGCAGTCTTCGCGGTTCAGCAAGGCACTGAAAGACATCTCAGAACTCCAGCATTTCGTCTTTTGATAAATCCCAAAACGGTTATTCAAAAGAAATTGGTGACTCCTCGAGCAGCTATTTGGTTTTGCCTTGAACGAGGACTTTTCCTGGCCTCAATTATAGAATTCAAGCTCTCTCGACGACCTTTAAAGAAATTCTCCGGGTGGGAAAGACACATGGTGGGTTTTCCTCGTGTTAGAGCTATGCTAGATAGAGCACAGGTTACCAGGGCTATTCAAGCATCCGGAGATTTGTATATCTTTCACGATGAGTGAGGTATTGTGGACCTTCTTGCTCGCTGGTGCATTCCAACTCATACCTTTATATGTAATTGGGGAGAGTTTACTATTACCTTGGAAGATGTAGTTGCTTTATTGCATCTTCCAATCACAGGTAACTTTCCTGAAGATCTTTCGACGGAGGAGAAATCAATTTCCAACACCTTAACAGCTGAGATGCGAGAATTAACAAGGCTTCTAGCAAAGGTTGTTATGCTCACTTGTTAACACACTGGTGGCCAGGAGATGTCCCTCTCAACGAACCTGACGGTATGTTGTCTATTGCTGCTTTCTTGTGTTTATGGCTATCCAGGGACGTGTTTGAAGACGCCGGAACTTTGCCAAAGCTATTTGTAATCCCTTTTGCCATTAAGATGGCTCAAGGTGAACAACTTCCCATAGGTAGCTTATTCTTGGGTTCTTTTTACTCTAACCTGTACTTCTTGGTTATAGACTCCAGTGTTTCGAACTGCTTTATGAAGATTGAATGCTACGCCAATACGATGTTTCTCCAGGCCTTGATGTGGGAACGCTTCGAGAAGTATGCACCTATTCCCCGTAGTATCTTTCAAGGGTTGAATGCTGCTGATTCTCGATGTATTTTTCCCGAGAAGGATAACGCCAGGATTATGCGTTGGTCAAAAAAACATCCTCAATCCAAGACGCGCTTCATTGATGTAGTAGACAATTAGTCTGAGTTTAACTTCCGTCCCTGGGTGCTGATTCCTCCTCATGTTTCTCAATTGATAACTTTCAATGCTGGAGAAAGCATGGCTTTGAACTCTGGTGCTGACTTGAGAGATGGAAGAAGATCTTTCATATTGAGTTGTACTCCAGGTTATCTAATAGCATCAACATATGAAGACTTTTCGGTGGAGGAATACAACATTGATAGATCAGACCGTCAGATGGGTATGGATCAATGCGTTCCAACTTTTCGGAGGAGCAAACCATCGGTGGAACAGATTAAGACTTGTTTAGACCGTACACATGTCGAAGGAATCTCTTATTGGTTCCCTTGTGCTGGCCGAGTTACATATGTAACTTCGGGTTATATAGATTTCTGGAACCAGCAATTTGAACGCTTACATGATTTCGTAAAGGTTAGTCAACCTTTGGTGAAAGATCCTCCTTCTGCTGATATGATTGCTTCTCGACCCAGGTTGAAACACATCTCCGGCGGTGATAAGCGAAAGACATCTCCAGGATGTTCACCAGTATGTATCTTTTGCACATTCTTCGTAAAATTGAAATAATTACCTTTGATTATCACCTCAATTTCTTTTGAAGGACGGTCGTGCTGTGAGACCTTGTCTTAAAGTGAATTTTTCAGAAGTAGAAACAGTTATTCACGGGGGAGAAGGTAGGAACAAGAATAGTAAGCTGCTGCCTAACACCATAAAGTCCCCGGTTGTTTCTTTGGTGAGTTGTCAACACTTTTCCGCCGTGACTTCTTCTATCCATATTAATAGGATCGTAAAACCGATATTTGTTATTTGGTTACAGAATTTTGCTCCGTCTAGTATTGATGGTCTTCAATTCTCTGCTGCTGGGCAGACAATTTCTGATTTGAACATTGAAGAAGAAAATGATGTGAGCACTCTTCCTCATAGCCAAATATAATGCTTCATATGTAAAATGCTAATTTTTTGAGAATATTTCCAGGAGGATGTCGCTATGGAGGTGGAGAGTGATGATACTCGGTCATCCTCTGAGAATAGAGATGAAGGAAATTCCCAAGGTTCGAAACCAAATGGAAGTAATGAGCCTCTTGATGCTAACACGGGAAATTCCAATTCCTTGAATGCTTCGGAGACTCCCCAAGTAAGTATATCTCCTGTAACCTCTTCATAGAATTATGGAATTTCTGATTTTTGAATGAATGAATGAGGATCAATGTGCATATACAAAAAACTTTGTCGAAATTCGTCGTCAGAAAATTCAGAACTTCAACTTTTAGTAGAAACGCAGTAGAGTCTTCGTTTGAAGTCGGATTTTCATGGTCTGCATATGTATCTTTAAGATCGTAGAATTTCCAAGCTTTATTAGTGAAGATTTTAAGTTTTGAGCACGTTCAGGGCCTGAAAAAGGCTAAACAGTAAACTTCCAGGATACTTTCAGAACTTTTTCATACTGTACGTTGTACAATGTTTCAACCACATCACCTTGCTCGTTCATCAGATTGTTATGAAATTTTGATATGTAGTAGAGAACATCCATACGAAGAGAATGGTATATAACTCATCCTCAGAGTACTTGTATATTTCTCCCAGTTCGTCGTATTGTACAGGGAATAGTAAAATCTCTTCGGCTGAGCTTGTCGCAAAATGTGTTTTCATGGATTTCACACTATTTGTTCGCTTCTTGAGTGCATAATGATGAACCTTGATGATGTTGGACTGCTTGTATGTTGTAGTTTATGATCCTATTTGGTTTCCATGTCTAGATTGCTCTAACCTCATGTAATCTTCGTATTAGGTACCAAATACCGAAGTTGGGGATACCGTAATCAATAATGATAACGCGAGCTTCCCTGGAGTTATTGATGAAGAGATAACCATCACTGCACTTCTAGGCCATGAGATGGTTGTTAATGGAGTTATGGAAATCTCGATTCTTTCTAGAGGAGATTGAAGAAACTGCTGTCATGACCGTAGAAGTTGCTCCAGTAATTGAGAACTGTATAGTAGTGCATGAATATCCAAGTGAAGGAGTTTCTTTTGATCCTCCATTTGATACATCGCTTCCACATCATGAATTAGTTAGTGGATTCAGCGTTCCTATTGGATATGCAGGCTTGTACGAGAAGATATGGAGGAAGTTTGGTCACATCATTGTTACCCGAGACCTTGGACGCGCTTATGCTTTAACAATGCAAGTAAGTGTCATCTTGCGTGTTGTAAGTGATATATGCGCTAGGGACAGAAATACTGTGACTCCAGATGCATTCTTTGATTGGGAGTTCAACTTGGAGAATTCTGAAAGACTTGGCTTCAACGTAAAGTGGCTTCGTAAGAAAATAGATGCAATCAAGAACTCGTGTGAAAATAACATACCCTTTCCCAATGATGCTGTGATGGAGAAGGAGGAAAATATTGCTAAGCTGACTGAGGCGCTGAACCTGGAGAAGGCGGCTTTGCAAATCTTGAAGGATACAGAGGAGCAAAAGTCTTTCTTTGCTGACTTTCTTTAATCTCTTTTCATAATCTCTTGAACTTCTGAACTTTTGAGATATGTGAGGTTTTATTTTGGTTTTGATATTGATTGGTTTTGGATTGGTAGATGATTGGGGATTTTCTTTTGGGTTTGATAGAGATTTTCTTTAAGTAAAATGAATTGAATTTTGATAAATTGCTGAATTCAAATACTGAATGCAAGTATTGCAAACATTTTGGAGAAATTGAAATACAGTGAAAGAAAATCCTAAATGCCAAATCCCAGGTGTCATGAATGCTCAAACCCCCAGTACTTCAGACGTCCAATAACTTCAGGCGTCAAATTCCTTAAGCCAATTTTCGTGGATTACTGGTAGGGTCCTACCATATGTGTTGATCAACATGTAGTACCCCCGGGTCATGGAATTAGCAACCACAAATGGCCCTTCCCAGTTGGAATTTCTTGCGGAGTGGAGGTTGCGCTGGGTTGCTTTGAGAACTAGATATCCTTCACAAAATTTGTTAGGTTTAGTTGGCCGCGCCTTGAATATCTTTTGATGATTCGGAACTCCTCGTGTAGCGGGATTCCAAGGCTGTGGCACATATGGACACTCATACAAAGGGGAGTATCCAGAGTACTGTCTGTCATGCTTAGCCATATCTTCAGCAATGAACCTCTTGATAGAATGATCGATTTGATGGGGCTCTGTGCTCAACCATTTGGTGTAATATTGTTGAGATGAAGATATCCACTCGTCGCTTTTTATGATTGCTAAGTTGTTAGTAGGAAGAAGTCCCCGAATCATAGCAACATGATTAAACATTGGTAGTATAGGCGCATGAAGGGGAATTATACTTTCCTGAGTTCGGAACCTTTCGATGAAAGAGTGAGAACTTTCTCCAAGTTTTTGTGCTAATTCCACCAAAGATTTAACTTCCTTCAGGTGTTTGAATGATGGAATATCTTCTATTTCTTCTGAGTCATATCTTTCTTCAATTGAAGGCATTAAAGCCACTTTTCCATCATGAAACCAAGGTTGTCCAAGAATCATGTCATATCCTGGATCTTCCGGGATTACGTAAAACTTCGCTTCAGTACAAACCGAGTTTTCTCTGACCTTAAGAGTTATGTAGACGTACGCATATCTGAATGTCCCTTCGTGATCCCTGATTGACATGGGAGCATGAGTAGCTTCTTGTCGAGTAATGCCAGCGTCTCTGAGAGTTTTCAAAGGAATGAAGTTAATGGCAGTACCAACAACAACAAATGTTCTCTTGAATTCATTTCCTTTAATATCCACTGTGGTGAGCAGTCCCCAGTCATACATTTCTTTCTCAGTGGCTGGAGGTTCAGGAAGTACTTCTGGAATTGGTAGACGCTTCCCAAATACTATGTGGTTCAAAGTCATGAACATGTCTCCCCTTTGTGACTTCGACAGATAGAGCAATTCGCAGACATGCTCGATCAATGACTGAATTGCTTCTTTAACTGGTTGCTCAGAGATAAAGAAAGTTCTGACTAGGAGGGGGTCTCCGTGTACTCCTTCAGCCTCCAGATTAAGTTCTCCTGACTCAACCTTTTCCCTGAATATGCGTTTCAAAACTTTGCAGCTACTTGTGGGGTGATTGACGAACCTGTAAAAGCGAAAATAACGAGGATTTTCCATGTCCTCCTTAGTTGGGTCTTTCCTGACATATGGCAATTTGATTGCACCATCTTGGATCCAGGCATCCACTAGTTCGAGCACCTCTTCAATGGGAAGGGGAAACTCAGGTGCGTCTTGATCAGGAGCCTCTGTACGTTGGCCAGGGACTTGTGCATCTTGTTTATCCTTTTTTTGTGTTTTTGAAAGAGCTGAGGTATGTTTACGCGGAGGTTCATCTTTCCGTTTTCTCCCTTCTACAACAACGTTTGTGGAAGGCTGCAGGTTGTACTTCTTGTTGATCAGACGTATGCTTTCTCGAGTGTCTCGCGATTCTTCAGACTTTGTAGATTTTTCTCTTTCCGGTAGAGCAGGTGCAGTAGTTGTCGATCTCTTCGTTGCCTCATGAAGCTCCGAGAAAGTCTGGAAACGAAGATTTTCCAGTAAAGCTTTATAGACCGGGATCATGCCATTGATGCACAAGTCTACCAGCTGTTGCTCTGTGACATTGGGTCATGGCAGTCCAGGGCCTGGACTCTGAATCTTTTCACGTAGTCATTGGGATTTTCACTAACCCTCTGAAACATTCCTCCAAGATCATAGAGAGTGACTTGATCTGGCACGAAGAAGTACTTCTTATAGAAGGCGTTAATCATTTCTCCCCAATTGTTGATAGTTCCTGGTGAGATGTTGTTGTACCAGGTGTATTCCCTGCCTTTCAAATATTTTGATAACTCCTTGAGGCGAACAATATGGTCGTGTTCATGTTCTTCCAAGGCTTCCAGGAAACGAGAGACATATTCTTGAGCATTGCCAGATCCATTATACAGAGTGAAAGTAGGAGAAGTATAACCTTTCGGAAGAGGGGTCCTTTGCATAGCGGCAGGATATGGAGGCTGGTGACGATGGACATGTGATGTCTTATCCTTTCCATGGCTCTCCAAAAGGCGCTCCAAATCTTCCCGAGTAATGAAATTTGATGATTCCTTTGCTGATGGATCGTCTGCAGCTTTGCGGACTTCGTCGTCATCCACTGTATGAATTGGAATCACCTCAGGATCAGCATCTAAGGTTTTCTCCTTATCTTTTCCCTTTCCTTGAGTTTTTTCTGACATCTTGTCAGTGAGAGTCTTCAGATGGTCAAATAGCTCCTTCTGTGTTGTATCCATATCGGTTTGATTCTTTGCAAGAGTCTTTTGCACTTTGATAAGATCATCAATGGTAGGTGGTGGATTTCCTCTGACTTCCTCAGGGTGTCGTCCGAACAGAGGATGACCTTCCGTGTTAGCATGAGGAGAAGTAACATCACCACCGCCAGCGTTAGAGGCCGGAATTGTTTCCGGGATATCCTCATTGTTGTTGTTGCTCGTGCTAACATCGTTTGTATTGGAACCTGTGACTAACCCAGACCTAAGACCATCCATCTTGCGAAATTGTGAGATTTCAACCGAGAGATTAATCTCCCACTGTGGTCGCCAATCTGTAGATGGGGAAAAAGGATTTGCTAGTTTTTACGGAATTGAAGAGACGTCTGTGTGGAGATTTCTTGAACCGAGCGAAATGTTGAACCTCACACAGATGCACTGCAAAAAAGGAGTGCTTTAAGTTCGAGAGATGAATCTGTAGGACTCCGGACTAAACCAAGAACAATGGCCGTTCCAGAGTCAATTCGGTCACAAGAGAGGATGGGTTGATCTGTAGGAGGGAAGCTGATAAATGTGTGAGATCAATGGTGATCTGAGATTGTAGGTGTGTTGTGAATTCAGCGTACGAACGCTCTGAACGATTGAATTTTACTCAATGGAGAGCGATTGCTCAGACGATGAGTTCGTGTAGACGAAAGATTGTCTGTATGAACTTGCCGAGAAATTTCTTGTCCTTTCAATCATGATTCAGAGGTCTTTTTTGTATTGCTAAACTGAAAACACCATGATCCGATGAAGTGTGACATTTGCTGGAATCAAAGAGTGGGGAAGTGGGAAATCATGTCAAAAACCAATTGCTCATCGTGCAGAGACTTGGTTAACTTTCCACCCACTACTTTGCCGACTCTTCCAACTGATTGCACGACTTGCTCACATTCTCGTCGTGTATATGAACACACGTGCCGTAGACCGCCAGACCAAAACCCTAGTTAATATTCCCCCATGTGACACGATTGATGTCTCGTGATTGTGGAGTCAGTGGCTGACTTTATGGGACGATGAGTCCATGTATTGCTGAGTTGAACATGATTTGAAAATGTTCTGAAACTCATGAATTAAATGTCTGCTGAGAAGAGGTATTATTACGTTGATAACCTAAGACGAGCAAGTGTTGCTGAATTGTTGAATATTGATAGTTGAACCAATATTCTTTAATCTGAGCAAATATTGCTGGTTTGAGCAAATATTGCTAGTGTGAGCAAATATTGTCGGTTTGATAAAATACTCGTTTGATGAATTGTTGGTATCAGGACTAAATAAAACATTAATTTAAGATACTGACTGTTGGGTCGAGTATAATAAATAAAAGTGTTGATCATGGGATCAACATAAAATTATCAGTATTTAAATCTGCTCAGAATCACGTTTTTGCAGAGCTCTGGATTCAAAAACCCTAATTTTAATTAAATTGATGATTTATTGAAAATCAACCGCACAGAGCGAAGGGACCGGCTACCTGGGATGATAAGTCCACCATGTAACGTCCAGATGCTCGAATGAGCAAAATACCAAAGTCTCTTGGGGACCAGTTGGTGAAAGAATGATTGAATGCTGGTTTAATCATTTATTGAAATAATGCTCGTGTGAGTGTCAGATAATAAAACCTAGTCATGAAAAGGTGAGGGACCGACCAAGAGGTCATGAAACCGGCTCTTGGTGTCCGTGGGACCAATTTATGGTCGTTTGAGCAAACCCTCAATTTTTTGAAAAGAGTTTGAACCTAATATGAGCAATTGAGCATATTAGGTTAAAATCATTAAAACGTGTGGGACCGGCTGTTTGCAAGCCTTAGGGCCACCCTTGGTAAGTCAAGGGGATGTGCCCGTGTCACCATAGTATCCGTGTCTCAGTCCTGAGAGTTTCAATATTTTCCGATGTGCGTTTGAGTAACATTTTAAGAAAATATGCAGAATCCAGGGTTTTACTGAAACTAGGAAAAATACATGAGATGATGAAAAATAATAAATAAAACAGGGAATTGCAAGGCGTGGGACAGTCCACGACTAGGGCATGGCCGGCTGACAAGTACGGTCCCACACATTTTTCCCATTTTTATGTATTTTTCTCTGAATTGAGGGAAATTCCATGAAACTAGAGAGTTTTATGAAATTAGGGAACTTCCACGAGATGAGAGAAATAAAATAATAATAAAATAGGGAATGATGGAGTGTGGGACCGGCAATGGCCAAGGGCATGGCCGGCCGGCCAACGGGCACGGTCCCAGGGCACTCTTCCCAATTTATGTAATTTTCATGATTTTAGGGAATTTCCATAAAATCAAAGAGATTTGTTGAAACCAAGGTATTTTGTTGAAATCAAGGAGTTTTCATGGAATGAGGAAAACAAAACAAGCAATAAGAATAAAATATGGGGCGTCTGGACCGGCTAGGGCATGACCGGCCGGCTAGAGCCCGGTCCTACGGTTTCCCTAATTTTACAATGATTTTCATGGGTTTTTTGGAAAATTCATGAAATCAGAGAATTTTCATGGGATGAGGGAAATAATAAAATAATAAGGAACCGTGAGGTGTGGGAACGGCTACGGCCAGAGCATGGCCGTCCGGCTAGTGGGCTTGGTCCCGCGACACCTTTCCTAATTTTATTATTTCTTTGACATAAGGAAATATCATGAGATTAGGGAATTTCCTTGAAACGAAAGATATTTGCACAAATGAAAGGATTTTCATGAGATCAAAGAAAAATAATAAAATATGATAAAATATAAAGTTGGGCGCGGGACTGATCACGGCATGACTGGCCGGCTGGTGAGCCCAGTTCCCTGGCGCCTTTTCAAATATTTTGTTATTATTATTTTTCTTCCTATTTTGCATAGGTTCATCATTCCTTCGTGTTCTGAAATGCTCGTTCGCGCATTCAGATGCTGGTCTGTGCATTATTGCTAAACACACTTGCACCATTTTAGTCAGGGCTTATTCGATGCTCAGATGCCTGTACGTTGAATATCTATTACTAACCCATGGAATTCTGCTGGGAAAACCATAAATTGAAGTAACAAAACATCCGAAGAATCGTAGAATATAGTTGAATATTCAGTTACGATTAGAGATAATTAATTGAGGGCCCTATACTAGCAGGGTTTCCTATCAAGGAGCATTAATTATCTGAGAGTTGAGCAATATGAACTTGTTGGAGTGTCATATTTCTCTTGTATAGTCAGGGAAAACCTGGTTGCATCCTGAAGATGTTGTTGCTCTATACTAGCAGGCATGCTGTCTATGAGCCATCCAATCTTTCGATTCTATACAGAAATAATTACTGAAATTGCTCAGTATTCATGAGATGTGCCGTAGCCTCAGCTGGGAGACTACACATCTACATATACTCTGAGAGACGGCCTTCTCAGTCATAGGTTTTATGGCATGAGCTTTCACGCTTTATTGAGAGACATGAGTCTCAATACTCATCCGATTGTCGGATCCGGAGTATGTATAATTGTGGTTTTACAATTTTTCCCTTGTCGAAAATCCACCATCTACACAGGTTTTCATGAAAAAACTAAGGTTAAAGGAAAATCGACTCTACTCGCAACTAGTATCACACAGGAGGTGTAGAGATTAGGTTTCCCAGTTGCTAGGGTTCTCCCTTATATAGTTTTCAAATCAGGGTTTGGAATCTAAGTTACCTTGGTAACAAAGCATTTAATATTCACCGTTAGATGACAACCTGATTGGATTCAAGATAATATCTTTTAACCGTCAGATTGAACTTAGCTTGTTATACACAAATGAAATGTACCTTGATTTAGGTTTGAGTAACCTACCTAAACGTGTACACTAGGTTGGCTCAACAGTAGTTAACCGAGCTTAGCTATATGAACACTCTCATATCAACCTTATTCATCTTAACCACAACTAGTTCAAATGACTCAAATGAAACTAGTTATAGAGTTGTTCAATTGTTATAGTCTCATAGAAGTATACAAGAACGCAATTGAAGCAAAGTCAGTTTGATTCACTCGAATCAATTCATGAACATTATAGCCACGGTTTGCATAGAATGCATTCCTTATTATATAAAAGTATTAGTTCATGAACAAACCGATTTTAGAACTTTAACCACTCAAGTATGCAAACGGGTACGCATACTTAAGTAGCCGGACTGAGTTTGGGTTCGCCAGTATGCAAACGGGTACGCATACTTCCAAACACAACAAAAATTCCTGGACTCAAACCCTTCGCAAGTACGCATACGGGTATGTATACTTAGGCTCTCGAAAATTTTCAACTAACAGGTACGCATACGGGTATGCATACTATAGTTCCGGTCATGGATCACATATATGCAAGAACACGTACTATGTTCATAATCCAATGATGGTTAAGTGTTATAAACTCTATTTCAATCATTGAAACATTCTTAGAGGATGACAACGGTTGTTTTAACGAACTATTAGCATCAAAGCAATTTTTAAGTTATTGAAATAATCATTACGAAACATTCCAAGTCTACATCAAATGATTGTATTGCACAAACCATGTAAGATGTTACTCGGCAATTTTCACATGATTATCTTTTGACTTTTGTCAGGAATATAAGATGAACTTGGTTGAAGCGAAATCTTACCAACAAATATTTCGAGAAATATGTAAGCGAGTTAAACTCAGCTCGAAATCTCAAATGTGTATAATCGAATACTATATAGTAATACGACTTTTGTCTCAATATAGGAGATAGAGTAGAAATAGACTTTCCAAGTGATAGATGAGTTTTAGTCGCCATATACCTTTTGTTGATGAAGTTCCGCATGCTCTCCTTAGTAGTTCTTCGTCTTCGAATAATGAACGTCGTGAAGTCTAATGCTCAACTACACAATCTATCCTAGTCCGAGACATTACTTTAAGTAGACTAGAAATCAAGACTTATAGTTTTGATCACTAACATTGAAAAACAAGATTGAGATAGCAACGCTTGCGAGTTCGACCGGGCAGTGCTCTAACACCCATATTCAGGAGCAGACGAAAAACATTCCTTGATACTACTATAATTAATATGTCTAATGAACATTTTGAAGAAATAAATTATGTTCTGGTCATAGTTATGTCCCCATTTGTTTCCCTTCATTCTGTAATCCCTTTCATGCACTATCTGGCGTATTCTGCTTTTAAATCCATTGATATTAGGAGTTATTTCATCAGAAAGCTGCCTGTTTTTTTGAAACCATAATTCTTTCATAGTTGCACGTGCAGCTGTTATCCAAATCTCTTGTATATCAAAAGAAGTTGGAATCTTAAAATTAAAGATACAACAGAGCCAAGACCATATTTCTAGGCTAATTTACACTACCATAGAGTATGCTCCATAAAATCTTTCTCTTCCACACAGATACAACATCTAGATGCCATTTCAAAGCCATTTTCTCTCATTACTTCATCATCAACATACAATTTATGTTGAATTTTACATGTATTGCTTGCTATACTAGGATGCAAAAATGGTTTCCAATTGACAGATGTCCAATTTAATTTTGGTTCTTTTAAATCTAATTTTTTCAACTGTAGCAGAAGTTGAGAAATTACCTTTTAATTTAACACTCCACACCATTGTATCAATGTCACCACTAACTTCAGGAAGAGTTGTAGAATCAAAGAAATGTTGAAGCTCATCAGGGATGCACCAGACATTTCCTTGGAGTATGTAACACCCCCTCGACCACGACCGACGATATTGCCCACCCTTTGGACACCCACAGGGGTAGGTGGTTTTTTTATTGGGGCCTTAAGACCCCAAAAGTCCTCGTCAGTATGGAGAATCCGAATCGTACCTTATTAGCCCAGGCTCCGGACGTTTCCCGGGCTAATAAGGTACGCTTCGGATTCTCCATGCTGATGAGGCCTTCTGGGGTCCTAAGGCCCTAAGAACAAAACCACCTACCCCTGTGGGTGTCCAAAGGGTGGGAAATATCGTCGGTCGTGGTCGAGGGGGTGTTACAAACTTGGTATCAGAGCCGAGGACGACTCTCTTGGGGGTGTGGGTGAAATAGTCCCATACTGCTCAGGAAACATTCGGAGCCTGGGCTAATAAGGTACGCTTCGGATTCTCCATACTGACGAGGCCTTTTGGGGTCCTAAGTCCCCAAGAACAAAACCACCTACCCCTGTGGGTGTCCAAAGGGTGGGAAATATTGTCGGTCGTGGTCGAGGGGGTGTTACAGAGTAATTATTTAACTTTCATATTAATATTGTCTTTAACAAAATCACTTAAGACAATATTATTTATTATCGGAGACTCATCGGTCCAAATGTCAAACCAAACTGAATCTTTGAACCATCTCCAATACACCACCTGATACCATCCTATAATGAATTCCAAGCCCATTTGAGACCAAAACACACAGTAGACTACTTCCAATTTGTGTTTCACTTCCTATTTTTGTCTGTAAATTTAGATAAGAAAAAAAGATCCCATTCTTCTTGAGAATTAATTATCTTCTAGATCATTTTCATGAGAAGATACTTATTCACAGTTTCCAATCTTCTAATACCCATACCTCCTTCACAAAATGGAGTACAAACTATCTTCAAAGCTAATGTTGTGTACATTGTCACTTCACTTTCACCAGACCACAAAAAATTAAATTTTGATCACAGAGCAAGACACTTATAAATTTCCATAGTGTACAATGGAACACTACTCAGAACAGACCTGATTAAGACCAATCTATCCTGAAAGGACAATAACTTGCCTTTCCAAGCTGTTAGTTTACTTTGCATAAATTCTATTATATGCCATACCATAGAGGTAGTTACTATCCCTGTAGAAAGAATGAAACCAAGATATTTATCTGGAAAACTAGTTTTTTCCATATTCACGATTTCAATTTGTTGTTTTTGTCCAGCAGAAACTTTATCAACAAAACATTTACTCTTAATCTTTTTATCAATTTGCCCAGAACTAACATGATAATCATCCAGTAACCTCACTAAACTCTCCAAACTTCTCTTTGTACAATTGAAGAAAATAAAAACATCATTTGCAAAGAATAAGCGAGTTAGATGAATACCTTTGTTGGTCACTACCATAGGAATAAGCTTGCCATCTGTGACCAACTGAGAGATATTTCTGCTAAGGACATCTTCAATTATACAAATAAGATAGGTGATAAAGGATCACCCTGCCTTAAACCCCTTCCAACTGAGAAGAAACCACATGGTCCACCATTCACCATTATAAAAAATTTTGTTTATTGAAGAATAGTTATTAACCATTTGCACCATGAAAATGAGAATCCATACTTAATTAATACTCTAGTTAAAAAATCCCAACCTACAAAGTCATAAGCTTGAGAAATATCTAACTTAAGGGCTACATTTCCTCCTCTCTTTTTTTTCTTCATTTCATTAACCATTTATGAAGCTAATAACACATGTTCATGAATACTTCTCCCCTTGATATAAGCAGTCTGCTCAGGAGATATGAGTTTACTGTTAGAGCATTGCTCGGTTTAACCCACCAAGCGTTGGTATGTCAAATTTGGTTTTCATATTTTAGTGAATCAAAACTCATGTTAAGAGTCGCTTGATTATGTACTAGAGTTAAACTTCGTATAGGTTAGCTTGAAAGTATTAGGATATGAGACATTACAAGTATTGCAAAGTCTTGAAGATGTGAAGAAGCAAGGAGCTACAACGACAACAATCATCCTTCCACTTGAGGTTAGTGATATTTGACTTGAACTGTTTCATTCCCTAACATATATTTCAAGTCGTGCATATTGAAAACATAACTGCGAAGCATGTTTGAACTCTAGATAGACATAGTATTAAGGAATGCAATACGAGGTTTCTTGCTTAACCATTAAACTTTGTAGATAAGACATCGCCATAATCATTTGAATACTATTGTGATTATGTATGGGTATAAGGTGAGGATTTCATCCTAGGGAACAATGTTTACAAGTGTTCTAAAGAAGTAAGTTCATAAACTTGTTTGTGGACCGAAAAGGAAATTACCGGGAGTTATTGGTTTTGTTATTCATTGCATATATTATGAACAACCAATATGTGTGGTAGAGTATAACCGCTCACAAATTGTTGTGTTCTTGGTAGAACTATTCACAAAGTCCTGAATTTTGTATTGGTATAACTTTTATTAATAAAACCAATCTTAAGTAATCACCTGGTATGATCGGATTGTATGTGCCTTGAGGAAAGGGAACCAATCCTTGTTGGGGAAAGAGAACCGATCCTTGTTGGGTGTAGGGAACCGATCCTAGTGAGGGAAAGGGAACCGAACCTAAGGGGTGCAGTGCAATAGGGAATCGATCCTTGTATGGGGTGCAACAAGGTTTATAGCAGAAAGGGGAACCGATCCTATGGACATGTGCAACACATATGAGTTTAATACCATATATATGTGGGGAACCGATCCTAGTACCTAGTCAACCGAATCTTTGGGAAGCTAGTGCGACTATGCGTAGTACTCACATGGAGGTAGAACCGAAACTTATTTTGGTATAACCGTAAACCCATGATTGTGATTGATGTTGGTTTGATAAATCACATAGTTCTTGAAAGTCAGATGAAAAAAATTTAAACTTGTTTGGAAGTGTGGCAAATCGGTTTCAAGGTTGTAAGTGTGAAAGAGAACTTACAAAGTAAAGATGTCGACAAACTTTGAACACGTGCTGTGAATGTTTATTTCTATAATTGTTCAAAGATATTCCTTAAAGGCTAAGGAAAGAGAATTCCAGGATCGAAACATAAGTAAGTTAAGAATCTTTTAATTAAGGTTATTAATTTAACTTTGTAGGGAAATTATGGAATTAGTAATGTGCATTTACTAATTAGATTTTCCGAGAGATTTCGATTGTATTTTTGGACAGAGCATTTCCAGGAATTATGAAAACCGAATCTGTGCATTTATGAATATCTTGAGAATATTTTCGGTTTTGGAAATTCCTTGGTGTCCAAACTTCCTTGTCTATAAATACACGAAGTTTGCCTTTCTAGCAAATTAATCCTTCGTAACAACAGACTTCCTCTTTTGTCTTTGTTACTGGTGTAGCCGCCTATCGGAGAGGAGAGTAATCTAATTAGGTGAAATCTCTTATGGTCGCTCGTTTTAAAGTCTTCTTTGGGATTGAGAAGCTCTAGCGCGACTCGTTGGTGGGAAACTAGATAATTGCGGTTTATCTTTGTTTTCGATTGATTTGATTGACTAACGGTGGTTGAAATCTGATTGCACCTAGTTTGTTTATTCTTGAGAATCTTCTCTTATGATATAAGATTCACTCAAACTAGTTCAGAGTTTCGACAGGGATCTTTAGACTGTTGTTAGTTCTAAAGACGATCTTGAGATAATCCATTGTTAACAGACTCCGTTTTGTGCGTGATTGATCACAAGAGATTCAAGTGATTGTGTGCAGGTGTTTATTGAAGATTTAAGAATATTTGAAGACAAAGAAGATGTTGAAGATCTGACTTGGGTTTTATAATCTTTGGTGTGCACAATACTTGTTTGGGAAAAGATGATCCAATTAATAATCGGTTTATCCTTGTGATAGATTGGATTGATTAATTGAGTAGATCGGCATCAACACGATTCTTCGGATTAAAGATGTTGTTGGATTAATCTTAACTGATTACCTTTGGGTGATTGAACATAAGATAGATCTAGACCCTACGAAGGAGTTTATGTTGAGATAAACGGAAGAGCCTTTGTCTGACTCATATCACTTGGTTGAATAGAGTTGATACCAAACAGATTTCTTGTTCCTTTACTATTTGGAATACGAACCAAAGGGATTGTTCCAAGTACATGACTTATTCATAAGTCGGAGGCGTGGGAATACATACGGAACTAGGTATACTATAGATTTAGGTACTAGGTCTCAACTATACGAATTTAGGTGTAATTTTGTGTAGCATCTTAATCCTGAGAGTATTCAATTCTGGACTAGGTCCCGGGGTTTTTCTACATTTGCGGTTTCCTCGTTAACAAAATCTTGTTGTGTCATTTACTTTTATTTTCCGCATTATAATTATTTTATTATAATTAAAGTAAATTACACAAATGTTAATTCCTATTTACTTGATAAGCAATCCTATTGTGTTTGGTTAAGTCCGAAACTTTATATAAAGTAAACATACTTCGTTGTTGTATTGTCTCGATCTCGTATCCATAGACGATCACACAAAGTATGAACCGATTAGTTATATTGTCTCGACTCAGTCCATAGACAATCACTTTCGGAAAGGACTTATAGGTAGGAAAAGTTTTAGCTTGAGATATATTTGGGTACCCTCGCCTTTTCATTTACCAATTAGAGTACTCATTCTTGTAGGAATTAGCTTAGTGATGATTTTTAAATTGACATTACTTAGGCCAATATTTATGAACTGATAAGTTATTTTGCACCTTGAAATTTTAGTATCAAGATTAAGAAACTAGAATTTAGACCCTTTGGTATGAATTTCCTCTTCCAAAAAAATTGGATTGCAGCCACTAGATCTTCATGAATGATATCCCAGCATGTCTTATAGAATATACCTGAAAAAATATCAGGACCAGGGTTGATCTTAGGAGGGAAGCGAAGAAGGTGTTGAGATCCGGATGATGAATTATGAAGGTGTGGTTGTTTATGACTTGTATCAGAATATGGAACTTGTTTGCGGAATGTAAGCTATAAGTTCTTGGTGTTTTATGGATACTCGTATTGATAACACTGGCTTTTCGAAATAGGTTGAAAACCTATTTATACAAGTCATAGTTGAACGCACCCTAATCTCATAGGAAGTGGAGGTAGTTGAGTGATTGAGAAGTGGATATCGTGTAGAATGGTGAAAATAACGTCTCTATTATGAGGAGAAGACTGGTTGATTTTATTTCCACTACTTCTATACTATCACCAACTGTCTGCCTTTCCTGACACTTTCTCATAATAGGCGTGTTCCACGCCGCATGCTGTAAACCGCCAGACCAATACCTTGATGAACATCCCCCAGTTTGTGACATGTTTGATGTCTCGAGTATTTTGTAGAAAAATACATAACAAGTTGCTGAGTGGGTCTTTCTCACAAGACCTAATTATTTCGACCAATCACGCGCAATCTATGCGACCGGCAGTCATATGTGACAAGTCAAGTCATGAGACTTGCCGTAAAAAGTAGCATGCAATGCTCTTAAGTTGAATAATTAAGTTATTTATGAAACCGATATTTATAAAAAAAAATCGTTCATAATCGATGCATATAAAGCATCACTTTTAAGCAAGCAACTCAAAATAATTGATGCTCATGAAGCATCGTTGTATGAAGCCTGTCTTGGTTGGTCGGGGAGTTTAATGTCTTAAAAGGAGCGCGGCCAGCCATCTTTGAGAATCTACCAGGAGCCGTTTGGGAGAGTTAAAGGCAAGTCGATCGTCCATCATAGAAGAGGAGCGGTTGGTGATCACTACGACACCTTATTGGTCGCCCAAAATTATATGTAGGCCGGTCAATTTTGATGGCGAAGTTGGAAGACCACGATTTATTTGCGGCAGTTGCATACTGTCGTTGATTAAATTCAAGGATTTTGCATCCATGTGACCGGCATACTTTGGATAATCGTTTTGTGGCATTGATGGCATATTTGAAGCAATGTGATTGGTCAGAGCTATTGTTGAGCTGCCGGTGAGCATGGCCGTACCTTGCTGGTTGCTTGAAATCAGATCTAGGCCGGTCTATTCGGCTAGCGAAGTTGGATGGTCGAGATCTTTTTGCGACAGTAATGCGCTACCGCTGACATAAATTAGGGTTTTTGAGTCGCACGGCCGTCCTAATTTGAGCGATCGGTTTGGGGATTTGCTTGAAAGCTGGGAAGGCTCCGATTGGTTGAGTATAAGTGGGTCCGCCAGTGTGTACCACGGAACTTGTCCGATCATGTCGGGAGGCGGCTATGCTTGATAAATCAGTCGACCAAATCGTGCGGCCGTAATCGTTTCAATACTACATGGGCAGCCTATATTCGATTTCTTAAGGAATTACTCGTGTCAACCAGCCAACTTCCAAATTTAATTAAAAGTGTAGGTTGCGCATTTAGAGCGATTTGATTGGTCGATTAGAAAGAGGGGCCGGCATCCAACAAAATAAAAAAAAAGGAACACCGGCCAAAGGAACCTCGAGTTAGGGAAAATTGGCAGGCCAAGTGGCGCGGCCAATCTCTTTTTGCCACGGCTTCAGTCGGTCACGGTTTCCTCTTTTCTTCCTATTTCCCATTTTCAATAGGATTTTCTCCTACTAGTTCTATGATGGATCAATTTCCTAGTTTTCCTAGGTTTGGTATCGATCAATAGGGTTCGAGATATTGCACAGGCCGCAAAAACCTAATTTTTGTAAATTGGTAAAATTAAGTTAAAAATTTGAATTTTGCTAGCCGACACAAAATTAATCAACTTGATGAATTCTTTGCGTTGACACAAAATTACCAATTTTATTCTCAGAGAGAAGCGCAGTTTGCGTGCTTCCGATTGAGTACTTTCATGCAGATCTTAGTGCTGACACTTCTGGAAATTCATGCTACTTAGATGCGAGCGAACATTAATTGTCAGGTCATGTCAATATTAAGAGTTCAGCTGGGGATAGCATAGGAAAAATACTCATCAAGTCATACATTAGTGAATAATGCAGGCGGGAGATTAATAAAATTTACAGAATACCTGGGATTTTGCAATCAACATTATTCTTAAGTAAATTTCATATATAAGAATTGCTCAATACATATGTAAGTAAAGAGGCATAGGAACACCACTTTTAAATGGCTCTATTTCTTTGGAGAACGACGACACATTAAATATAGGATTTTACAATTTTAGCCCCGAACTAAAAACCACCATCAACCGAGATTTTGTTCATTTTCAAATGAATTTCATATCGGACAGTCTATATAATTGTTGGAGATATGAGCCGCTAGTCTGCTAGAAGTTGGTAGAGATTTCTGGACTAATTTCCAAATGAATAATCTAATTCTTGTAAAAAAGATTATTTCCATTATTTCTTCCAAGGAAAATTCGACAAATTGTCGTTATCTTGTTCCTGATTTATAAGAAAGTTATAAATATTCTTCACTGAAAATATTCCTGAAGAATGATGCCTCCATTTGATTTTATCTTTATCCTTGCTTTGTGTCGGAATAGCAAGAATTTTTTTCCCTTAATTTCCGGAGTAAAATATTGATCTATTTTTTCTTGATCCCAAGTATCTTCTGGAGTAATTAACTCCATGACAAATTTAGGAATTTGAACCACTCCATTCAAGGGTTTATGAATTATGGATTCATTAAGAACCCATCTATCTTCCTATATTTTGTTGACGCTTCATTTTTAATTTTCTATACGAAGTTACCTTTAATAAGGTTCAAACCTTATTGGATACTAGTTCAAATCCAAAGGTTAGAAGTTCAACAGGATTAGAGTTTTGGAAATATTTGGATTTTAGAAGTTGGACCTATAATTGATCTGGTTCAGAAATGAGTTTACTGGAAAGTTTGGTGAGCATGGCTAAATATAATTGATGTGGGTTTTTAATTCCTGCCCCCTCTTGAGAAATAATTTTATATATACCTGCCCACGATTGAATCCTCCTTATCTTTTGAGCCCATCTTTGTTCCACCAGAAATTTCTTTGAATCCGGTCCAATTGATCTAAAGTTTCTTTGGGCAGAGCAAGAACTTGCATTTGATAAGTTGGATAGGCTTGAAGAATAGAATTTATTAGCATGTCCGCCCCGCCTGAGAGAGAAGCTTAGATTTCTGACCTTGTAGAGCAGAATAATACCTTTGTAGAAGAGGTTTAAAGTTCTGTTTTCGTTTCTTATCAGAAAAGAATGGTGGGCCCAAGTACTTTTCATTTTTAGTCATCAAAGGGACTTTTAGGATTTTTGCGATTATTTTTCCATGTCTTGGATGTATTCGGCGGATAAAATAAGTTCCAGATTTTTGAAGGTTTACCATTTAACATGTTATGTCCCCGAAAATTGATAAAATGGCTAATCAATTTTTCGCTTCTCCAAATGCGCTTTTATGAAAAGAAAGCAGTCATCAGCGAAAAATATATGAGAAATATTCAGAGCATTTTAGAGTTTCTTTTTTTACGATTGCATTTTTAAGAAGTCTGCAAAGAATTTCCATACAGATTAGGAAAAGGTAAGGAGAGAGTGGGTCTCCTTGTCTTAAACCCCTAGAATTCTTGAATTTTAGGCCTATGGAACCATTAAGGACAATGGAGAAAGAGGTGTTTGATATGCGTTGCACAATAATATTTACGCATGAAGAGTTAAATCAAAATGATATCATAGCTTTTATAATGAAACTCCACTACCTTATCAAACGCTTTAGATAGATCCAATTTAAGGGATAGGTAACCTTTTTTTCTCTTTGGAGATTTTCATTTAGTGTAGAAGTTCGTGGGCTATGATAATGTTATCTGTAATTAGTTTACCCGGAAGGAACGCCGGAAGTTCTGTACAACATAAGTCTCTTAAAATTTCTTGTTTCTCATATGTGATTAATGTGATACCTTTATATGTATAAAAATATTAAATATATGTGGTTCATGTAATACTTTTACATTTTAGAATGTAAAATACTACATATATCTCGTAATTCTATTTGAATAGTCTTTTGTTTTTCTAATTTTTTCATTTGTTGAGCTTCTTACTTGAAATCACAATTTAGTTTTCAAAAACATTATAAGTTTTATTGCGTTGCAATGAAAAAATAATATATAACATTGTGATTCAGTCGATGCATTTATGCAAGTATATTGTTGGTTTATTATGTCCGACAAGTTAAAGTAAATAATATTTTTTGTATAGATGGAGCATAATTTATAAAAGGTCACGAATACTCCATTGAGTCTTCTCCTTATTGAGTCATCTAAGAAACCGATTGTGGTCACCAATAAAATAGGAAATCTTATTTTATCTTTTTACATATTATTCCACTTGCTCATTTACTTTATCATTTTTTACTAAACAGATGCGATGGAAAAGAAGTGGTTGTAGAATAAAGTACTCGATTGCAGTGAACTTTTATATAGTTTTAGACATAAAATTCAATCATTAACATTACATTTTTGGTGATCATGCGTTTCAATGTGCTAAAGATATTGGATATAAGTTTCGCCATGATGTTGTTCGTGATGTTGTCATTGATATTTGTTACAAAGCTAATGTACATGCGCGCAAGGAGGTTTTTCTCGGTCTTCAGTCGGATGATGGCAAAGATCTAAAACCTGCTGATATCCTTGTCCTTAACTGGGAAAATGGTCAAGATGTTTCTATGGATGTTACAGGTGTCTCTCCATTCACTGATGATGGTGTCCGCTCCTTCGCTCCTGGTAAAGCTATTTCTGGTGTGGTTTCACGTAAGCGTACCAAATACTCGGATAAGTGTGTTGCACATGGTTATGGTTTGGGTGTTCTAGCTTTCTCTACCCTAGAGGAACTTGGTGAGGACACTCTGGGTTTTTTTCAAGCGTCTAAGGAATTGTTTGGTTAGCAATGACGCTAGTAGTGGCTTAGATAGTTTTATTTTTTATCGTTTAGGCGTTGCAATTCAAAGAGGAGTTGGGGCCAACTTGTCGCTAGGTTTCCAATCAAAAGCTTTGTGTAATCCATTTGTTTATTCTTATTATTATTGATTTGAAAGAAGAAGGTGAAATTAAAAATACAAAGAGAGAAATGTTGAGGATCAATTTGGAGCTTTATCAATGGTGAAAGATAAGTTATGGTTATTGTGGGAAATGGAGAGGAAAACAACAACAAAAAGTAAAATCCCTAAATTTCTTACTAACGGTGGCTGATCCCGAAAGACTCCAGCCATCACCAACGCTTCTGTTAGATTTGACAATCGTCTTTCCAATCCCGTCCCCGACGAACATCAACATTGTTTTCTTTCTCACTACTTGAACATTTTCAAAGTAGGCACCCTCTTTGATATGGATGACGAATCTTCTAGTTGACGACTCTGGTGCAACTTCAACAGCTTGACTAATTGTGGTATAATTCTCATTTCCATCTTTTGCCACCACTAAATCATAACTCATTCCACTGACATCAGTAGATTGGAACAATCTCCTGTCCATTTTCGTAACCCATGGTGTAAAACCGTCCGCCATCTCTCCGTAACCTGGAAAAACTTGCTCATCCTTCATATTTTTCTTCTTATTCTCTTTAGGGATTTTGTCTAACATTGCCAGAGAGATAGATACCAAATTAGAGATCTTATACATTCTTTCTCGAATTTGTCTTCTTATTTTTCCATCATTGTGTACGAACTCATCAAGGAAACTATGTTGGTTAGTCATCGCAAAACTGAGCAATGTCTTTAAATGGTTGTACCTCTCTGTACATTAACATTTTTATCTTATAACATGTGTTGTTTCAATCACAAATCTCTCAAAAGTGTCGAAAACCTTGCTTGGATTAAGACTTTTCTGTTTATTCTCGCTTCTCTAATATCATACTTGTTCCAAGTTGTTAATTGTAAAGTTTGTTCTTCTTCATGCAGGTATGACGTAGAGGCTATTTATTTTGAAGAAGGTGTTAGGACTGCAGACGGCAAAATATGGAAACAAGTCTGCTGCAAGTATAGCGTACGTTCCTTTAGTTTCCTTGAGTTATAATATTAATATTCCAACATTTTATTTAATGAACTTTGCCCACCGAAATAGGAAATAATAGTGTCTCCCATTGTTGCGAATAATCTGTTGAGGTAAAATGGGAAAGCTATGTATTTTACTATTTCTTGATCTGTTGTGGCACGGTTATAATATATAGCTTTAAAAGTTACTAGATACACCTCGTTCGAATTAAATCCCTAAATTTGACCGTTCAATATACAGTTTTAAAAAGATTCATTCCTTTTTGGTGCTATCTTCTTCATAAATTTTTAAAATCATTTTCACACTTTTATTTCATCATTTTTGGCAATCAATCATAATATTATAAAAATGTCTAAGATTCCAATTTTATTGTCACTCTCTCTATAAACTGGTATCATCAATCATCACTCTACATACTATTATTATCAATCATCAAAGAGAAGATTAAGGATGATGTTTTAAGAATCAAATATGAAGAAGATTACCCTAGAATTATCATCAACTATTAAGAAGTTAATCATAACGATCTCATCTTAATCTCAAGACCTAGAGATGAGAGAAACCTAATCCTTGTTCTTCCAAATTCAACTTGTGAGATTCCTGAAAATCTCATTCACGAAATCTATTATTACAACGTCATCAAATTTCAATTCTATGCAAATCACTATGTACTCCACCACCTAATGAATATCATCTATATTATAAATTAGATTATGGAGAAATTTTTTATCGTGTTGCGTGTGATGGATCCTTTTAGTTCAACAAAGTAAAAGAAAATGGTGGATTTTGAGCTACTATTACTGATTACAAAGGAAATATTATTTTTACATCAGACGGAAAATCTCAGTTTCATAGTAACTCTCTTTATTGATGTTTAGAAAATCTCTCAAAACTAAACACAAGCTCTAATCTTGTTCATATGATCAACCACAGTTTTGGTGATCATATATATATAGAACTATGAATTCCTTTTCCTAGTCCTATTACCTTATTACATGTCTTTCCTTTTCTTAGAACTAGATGACTTCTAATTCCCTTAGGATTACATCAATTTCCTAATCTTGTCCTAACCAACTTGTTAGTGACTTCTATGTTGAAGTTAATCCAACATTCTCCCCCTTAAGCTTCAACTGTGCTTGTGAAAAATCTTGTACGTATTATAGTGCTCTCGTCTCCCATTAATTGGTATCAGAGCTTGTCTACACCGAGCCATGGGAGACGAGAGCACCATCATACGTATAAGATTTTTCACAAGCACAGTTGAAGCTTAAGGGGGAGATTGTTGGATTAACTTCAACATAGAAGTCACTAACAAGTTGGTTAGGACAAGATTAGGAAATTGATGTAATCCTAAGGGAATTAGAAGTCATCTAGTTCTAAGAAAAGGAAAGACATGTAATAAGTTAATAGGACTAGGAAAAGGAATTCATAGTTCTATATATATATGATCACCAAAGTTGTGGTTGATCATATGAGCAAGATTAGAGCTTGTGTTTAGTTTTGAGAGATTTTCTAAACATCAATAAAGATAGTTGTCTTTATATAAGCTAAGTTTCATCTTGCAGTTGCCATTACCTG
Source organism: Papaver somniferum (assembly GCF_003573695.1). Lineage (NCBI taxonomy): Eukaryota > Viridiplantae > Streptophyta > Magnoliopsida > Ranunculales > Papaveraceae > Papaver > Papaver somniferum. The sequence goes on along the minus strand of NC_039361.1, from coordinate 51,052,896 downwards.
TATCACGAGATTGAAGGAGTGCGGATTCTTATGTTAGTATGTGATAAGCTAAAAGTTAATAATGTTGCATTTATTCACCGGTTGTAAGTAAGGATGCAATCTGATTTTCGAAGGATGGATACGTATTCACTGCAACAGATATTAAAAGATTCAAAGATTATACCTGTGAACTTGCTATGAAAGTCAGAAGTTTTATACACCAGCAATGTTAGAAAGCTCTCATTATCATACCGTGGAAAAAGTTATAATTCAGACCAGTCATATAGTTTAGTGAAGAGTGGGCGAAGACGTGAATTCCTGAACGACGGCTAGAGGCGAGAAATCTTGGAAAAAATTCAATAACGTATCAATGTTATCTTATTGTACTTACTATATTACGTTCATCAACATAAAGTGTTCAAAACACGGTAAGTATAAATAAATCAATCAGTACTGTCATGTTGTCCAATTGATAATATATTATCTTATTGGTCATACACCGAACTGTCATGTTGCCCAATTGAATTAGGGACAATCAGGACAATGATGAAACGCGAAAAAAAATTAGGATACACTTGGCATTTCCGAATTTGTCCCGACCCGAAATGACCGAAGTCCCTGAGTTAGGAATTTTAATATTCCACCCCTTATTTTGTCAATCACAATACGGACGTCCCCCAATAGGATATTTCCCCTAGTTAAATCCTCTTTTTTAGTAAACTTGGTACCACGAATTCTAGCAGACATTTCTTCAAAGTGAGAGATATTAAGAGTTTTAGAAAGAAAGAAGAAGATGTGAATTTGAAAATGAGAAGAATCGAATTTATAGGGTGAGAAATAAAATAAATCCGTTGGAAATTTAGTCATTGGTGGCCGAAGTAAAACCGCGCGACTTTACCATGACCGCCCGTTTCAATTACCAACGACTATTTTATTTTTTTGTTATAAATACAGCACTAGGTTTGATTCTCAATCAAACTAACAGATTTCTTTCTTAGCCAACAACATCCACCATGTTTTCTAAAGGCAAGGCGAAACAAATATTATGTGTCGAAGCAAAAGAGGTTTGTCCATTATGTTTCATGGATAACCGCAGTCTTATGCAATGCCCTTGAATGTATCAAAGTGTCCGCGAGAAGGTTGTTCACGAATCATAATGGTGATTGAATCACAACCGTAAAATCTAAGGTATTTGCAATGTCAAGATCCTAACTGTCCAGAGGAACCACATATGTTAGATGATGCTATGCAAGGTTAAAGAAGAAGAAGAAAAGTTTGCAACATTTTGCAAAAACTTCAAACTTAAATCCAAATTGAAGAAGAAGTTATTGCACTGCAAGCATTGTGGATACGGAGATCACAAATACAAACATTGTCTACAGAGAATCAGTGGATGCTCAAAGCCCGATTGCAGGACTTTTATGCATTTGTGCACTTCTACTGAAGAAGACACGTGTGGAATGCATTTCTGGAAACGTCCTAGGTGTTTTTTGGTGAAGTGGGCTGATTAAAGTTGAGGGACAAATCGATCCACTACAGTATTATGTTATTTAGTTTGGTGTTTATTTTGTGTTATGATTAGGTAAACTAAACATGTGGATACCTTCACATTTTCACCATCAATATCATAACTAATTTAAACCTTTCTTATAAATAAAAACATATTACATTGGATTAAACAACCACATCATACATGAGAACAAAAGAAATACATTAGATTAAAACAACTACTACATATGCGTCAATTCCCGTCCTCATTTAATTGTCGGGTTGTGGAATTCCTAGGGTGATGTAGGGATCGAATCTGTTGAGCACCCTAAGAATGTTAAAACAAGCTTGGAAGGCGAAGGTCCGCCGTGTGATACCTCCCACATCGCTAGTGTTCTGGGTTCCACTTCATGTTCAGCTTCACCGTTGAGTTTATTTTTGTGATTATGCTCTAGTACACCTAGGAATTCCGATACATGACGACTAATTACACTAAAACAATGCGACAATCCGTGAGAATCACGCCCATAAATGTTCCATGTTTGAGCGGCGAACATTATATAAACTTTCTCCTAGAAACACAATGTCGATTCGGCTACATTCCTATCGACAACCATCTTGTGTGTGAAAAACAAAGGCTCTACAAATAGCTAAATCCTCGTGTTGAGTGAATCTAACACCACGAACTCTGGGAGGTATTTTTGTAGATGATTTGAGAGTGAAGATATTTATAATATGTGAATTTGGAGTTGAAATGAGGAGTATTTATAGAATTTTTAAGCTGTCTGGATTTAGCCGCTGGCGGTTTTGGATCACGCTCTGGAAGATTAAACTTCAGACGCTGGCGTTTGAAGGAAAAACTGGCAGTTTTATATCAAATGCCAGTGTTTTTGGATCACCCGCCAACGAGTCTTGTTCCTCCATGCGGTTCATGATCAAGTGCGCGCCTAATCTTCGGCCGCACTCAACAAACCCTCAATTTTACTGGTTTTCCCATCTTTTTTTCAAATTTGTTGAGTCCATAGTGGGTGCAAAATGAACAAATATAGGAACTGCTCTTCCACATATCTCTCAGGTTCTTTTCTCCGTCGTTTTTGTAACTCTACGTCACAAGGTGTCTCCACACAAATAGGAGTATCGCAAAGTTTAATTTTCAAATTAAAATTGAAAAGTTATTACGCTGCAACAGTGATGAATGGTGGATTTTTATGACAACCTCGAGAAGAAAATGATTTTGATTTTGTGAATGAAGAAAATATTAGAAATTGAATTTTAGGGGCATGTTAAGAAAAGAATGAGGGAAATAATGTAAGATAAGAGACTGAAAGGTCATTTGATTTGTAACGAAAAATCAACCTTTTGATTATGTGTGTATATCGAGATGGTTTCGAACTTTTAGAATAAAACCTCTTTGTGAGAAATTAGAAAAGAAAAATGGAAAAATAAATTAAATTGGTCTAATTTTACGAAAATTTATATATCTAAACAAATGAAATGTGGTACAGTGTCTTCTCGGCCTAATTCTGAAATACAAGATATCGAGCCACTTCAAAATAGTCGAGAGGTTGAACCGGGGCCTTCTAGTCATATATGAATACAGTTGGTGCTTTAAGAACTTGCATAGATCTTTTCAACTTACGGTATACACAAACTATCCGTGTCGTCGTTATACTAACTCTCCAAGAATATTGTACATTACAAACTCAAACTCAAACTCAGGGTATCTCTGTATATTTGGAGCAATTTAAGCTGATTAGGGTGCCGGACGAAGATATAAAGGTATACAGTTTGTTGGCGTAGGTGATGAATCCCATACAGAAAATGCACTTGAACTTTTCATCCATTTCCTTGTCATTTCAGGATAATGTCGGCCGATCACATCTCTCAAACTCTCAGTTTTGTTAACCCATTCTAATCCTTTCTCGGTATAAGTTCGAGAATTGAAATTTGTTGTAAAGAAACGATCAGCTTCCAACCTCCTACAGTTATCAGTAAGTACATTAGCTACTCATATAATCATTTCAGCTGTAGTACGACGATGAATCAAATATAATCATGTATATTACCTTGACGCAATTAATAGAAAGATGAAGAAGGCAGTTTCGCTTATTGCGAAACCCTTTATCTTCTTCTCTGCATGAAGACCAACAAGTAGATCAAGTTTCTCAATATCGTCCTCATACACGTCATGAAGAGCTTCAATAACCTCAACATCGTCCGTCAAGTCTTCCCATTTGCTTATAGGAATCATCAACAAATTCCTTCGGAACTCGTTATATCGAGCCACTCCCCTTTCCCGATCTCTATAAACTAATAAATATTTAAACATAACTCGTCATGATAAATACAAGCGCACTTAAATATAGAAGTAGATAACAAAATAAGAAGAGAATTACTTTCTAAGGCAGCCATGTCAACTGGATCGGGTCTATCTTCGCCATCGATATCATGAGCTACAAGGTTTCTCATCCATGAAGGATAATTCCATAACGTTAGTGCCCCACTTGCTTGATGACCCATTGACACCATCATCTTCTCCATTCCAATTTCAGAAAGTCTCTTCTCACCTTCTTTGCCTATCATTTCTCTCATAGCCATCCTATTACACAAACAAAGTCTCCAGTTAGCGAGAGGAATCGAGAGATAAAGAACGGTGACGGAGTAGTATTTAATATTACGTACTCTTGAGTGATAGGAGGGCATTCGTCCATGGAAGACGAGTTGGTGTCCCTTAGCTGAAGTTTATCAGGAAGAAGTGAATGCATTCTATAAACACTCACAAACTCTTCAGTCAGTGAATAAGGAATGCCATGGTCTCTTGGTGCTTTAAGACCAACTAACCCACTGAATATCGGTCCACAGAAATGTCCAAACATATCCTTAATTCTCTTTCCTAGAAATCCATACCAGTTGATTCTCATCCCCGCTACAAGAGTATCAGTCTTTAAAAGTTCTACTGTCCAATCGATGGTATGAATTTTCGCAATGACCGCGGAAGTCACTAGGCGCGCATGTTGGTAGAGCTTTTCGTCGTCAAATTCAGGATAATGCACCATGAGCATGTCACAAACAGTATTGTGTTCTTTGACAAATAAAGCCTGCAAGAGTGAAAAACCAGCCCAACAATTTCGAACATCCCCGGATATTGGTATCCCTTTCTCGTCGTGTTCAAGTAATCCATCTTTGTCTGATATCCTAAGCTTGCCATCTTTGAATGATCTGATTCTTTCCATACCTTCTTTGTTATTCCCGTATATTACACTCCCATCCCTGTTCAAAATCTCAACTAGTTAAAAAAACAAACTAATTAGCAGGTGCTCTAGTTTTAGTTTTGGAAACTAATTCTTACCACCAAGGAGTTCTTGTGTTAAGAGATCCAGTGTTATTCATCAAGAAGTTGTTACCCTTGGACGGCCAACCAGCAGTAGTATTAGTTGGAACTTGTTTGGTTTTAAGAAACTTGAATGATTTCAGTGGACATGCATCGGCAATGTTGTCAGGAGCCCTTATTTCCACCTGCATAAAAAAAAACATAATCCACAGCATTAGTTGTGTTTCATATCTACCTACCTTATCTTCAGTAGAATAAATACCCACTAGGCCACTACTACATGTCTGTAATATTGACGGATGTGTTTCAATGGTAACCCCATAAACTAAAGCATACATTATTACAGTATATGGATGATTATCTAAACCTGCTGAGTGTCTTCCATATGATCAATCCAGTCGTGAATCATGAATTGTATCCATGAACATGCAATCAAGTTGAATTGTTTCCCGTTGTCTATGAACTCTTTCCTCGCCAATAACTTTGCTGCAACGACTGATGGGTGTGGCTCAAGCAGCTGTTATTCATGTATATTAGTCAATAAATGAAAAAAAGGAAAACTTATACCTTAGCATTAAGCTTATAATCGCGTGAAACCATCTGAATGAAATTTTGGTCAGTGATAAGTCTGATATATCACCGAGCTAATTATAGAGCCGGTTTATTTTACCTCGTAGGGTAAGTTTGAAGGAGGCATATTACGACTGAAAAATGTACCCTGGCTACCAATCCGATCATCTGATGGATGGTTACATTTCCCATCAGCTGTCCGATAACAATACTCATCGGTGTCATATTTTCGACCCTTGATGTCTCCTACGTGCAAAAGATTATAACGTTGATGCAAATGCCTCCTGATACCAAGGTAAGCTACTCCAAGTAGAACCGGCAGTCTATGCCAAACTTCATATTTGTCCATCCAATGTATAATCTAAGCAAAACAAAACCAAACAAGTTTAGTTAGCTCAACTGGTAAAAAGTACTCCTAATAAAGAATAATTAAAGAGGTGGTGTGTATTACATAGAACAGGAAAGCATCAAAGAAAGACATCTTTGCTACTATAGGCTTGAGTTGAGGATGAACAAAATTTAAACTGAAACCCATTTCTTTTTCTCAAAGCTAAAGTTTCTTCGATGTAAGCTAATTTAGTAAGGGAAGTGTGAGTGTTTTGAGAGATGGAGTCGATCAAGAAGTTAGTGAGTGATGGTATGAGCTTGCTCTATAGGTAAGAAAGCAATGCTAGATCTGCTTGTCTTATATATATGTGAAGAAAATCCAAAGATGAGTACAAAAGATTTGAGTATCGAATATTCACTAACGCAACCTTTATTAAAATGGAAGTATATAATTCTAGAATTAATTGCATGCAATTCAAAGAAGACTAAGAAAATAAGAAAAAGAGTCAAAGAGCTTCAATACTGTAAAGTGACGAAGCTATGAAGTGGATGGCTTATCTCTCGGACCTACATATGAACTAGGAGTAACTCCGGTCGGTACATTCAAAATTTTCCAGATCAGAAAGCTTCTGATAAGATCGGGTTCCTATGGATCATGCATGATAAAAGAAATTTTGACGAACTGATTACAACTATGCTTGGCATGCAGAGCCAAGTAAAGGCAAGGTGACCTTCGTTGCCTGACCATTGACTGCGAACTGATTGGTACATGTCTGACATATTGAAGGGTTCAAATGAGATCATTCATTTACATAGTGTGCACAGGATGGGTCTTCTGGTGACTCATGTTGCAAGTAGGATTAAACTACTGCAACACAATCCAACTCGCGATCGATCACATCAGTCCCAATCTCAACTGTAAACTACTCCTTCATAAATGTGAAGTGTGGTTTAATCCTGCTGACTTTTTCAGTGTACCACTTACTGGTGAGTGGTGACTCACTTTGCCACTTGGCATTAATGTGCAAAGGGGATGTAAATAAGTGCACCAACCAACAAGAACACCCATTTATATTAGAATGAGCAAGACCATGGTTGGTTGTGAAAATGTTTGGACCCATTCATCATAAATTTGCCCACGGAAGCATACGCCTTAGATTAGGTTAATTGACTTTGAGAGATGTCAATGAGACACCAGCTGTGTTAACAGCTCAATTAATCAACCATTTCGTAAGGTGTTAATCAACCATTAATTCTGATAATGCATGGTTGAAGTAGACAGATCATAGACCACGAGTATATGGGTTGCAGGGTTTCATACTCACAGACCGTGCTTAACTGAACAGTTGTGCATTCTTCACTTAAGCATAATGGTTGCGTTGGATGGTTAGTGGTGATCTGATGTCCACAGTTGCAGTATCTATCCAAGATTTGTTCCATGTAATTAGTATGCTCGTACCAACTAACATATGTTTGTGGACGTAATTTCTCATGTCATGCGATTATACTTCTATAGAACTGGACCAACAGCATGGTATACATCATATGTGGCATTCTTTGATAGGTTGATCAACTGGACCGACCAGAAATCCTATTAAGGAATGTGCATTCGTTGCTGCACTGGACCGACTAGAAATCCTAAAAAGTAATGTGGCATTCTCTCGTAGGTTGCTCAACTAAACTGACCAGAAATCCTTAAGGTCAATACACCTCCGTTAGTAGGAAAAAAATACTATAAATTAAAAATGAATATTGGCGTCTCTTTTCCAGAAACAGAGAATGTACAGCAGGCTGTTGGTAGTCCAATTTAGTGGAGTCCTCAAACTGAGAACATAATTTAAATTTGGAACAATATGAGGGAGAAAAGGGGAGACTAGTCCATAAAACTACTCTTTTTTTTTCTTTTTTTGATCAGAATCCATAAAACTACTTACTAAAACTAACCGATGAATTTCCAATGTCAAATTAACAATTTTTGGAAGAGTGCGCAAAACTGGAGCTTAAGTCTGATTTTATGCGTCATCTTGAAATTGGGTTTACAAGGCATTTCAATGACTAGAAAGAGTGTAACCCACCTTGAAATTTCGGGTTTTTAATAAAAATTTTTGAAGGGAAAAAAAGGAGAAAAACAGAGAATAATGTAGCAACGTAAGTTAAACTTTCATTTTCAACCGTAACCCAAGTTTCTGACAACATTTCTTGCTCTTCCGAGTAAAGACAGATAGCCTCAAAAGAAAATGAAAAAGGATAAAGTTGGCCAAAATTTAAAAAGAAAAAATAAACAAACAGGTAACAAAGCCAAAGCTTCTGGAACTTAAATCCGTATACTGCAACCATAAGGAACCATGGAACACGGAAATCGAGATAAAATAAATAAGCACAAGATAACACCGCCTTGTGGTAGAACTAAATTAATCTAATCAACCCTTGGTGATTGCAGGAAAAATTTTCCAGTACACCACTTTTGACATCTTTCTTTCGGCATTGCTTTCCTTAAGGTGTATCAACCATAACATAGAAAGAAAAGAAAAGAAAAGACATTATTATAAACATCGACACCATGTAACAAAATATTATTAAAATGGGTGCATCCTACGGGGCTCCGTCACTGGCTTTAGTCTGCATCACCAAGTCCATCACTTCCATCGCCCCTCTTGGATATAGGAGCAAACTGAGAGCCCGGTTTCTTTGTTTGTGCAGCAACTTCAGCATTCTTGCGCAGAACAGCACCGGGAGATGGATATGGTCGTTGTTGAAACAAAGGACCCTGCAAATATGCATACCCAACATCAGAAAAACACCAAATTAATAAGACTCCTCATCATCACTAACAAAATCAATTCGATTGTTCTAGTATTTCTTTCAGGAAGTCAGTCAGAGCTACCAGAAAAGCTCATGGATTGCCCAACACTGAGACCATTTTGTGAAAATTGTGCGCTTCAGAACAGCTTCTTTGCTCTAGGATTTATATTCCAGTGATGTTTATCTTTTCCCATAAAGTAATATATTTACCATCATTACCTTGGGCACCGACGTTCACACATGTGGCATCGAAATTAACATGTCCTTGAAGAATTGGGGATTTGAATCTAATTCTAATGCATGAGAGGATATATCTTTGCATGTACAAAAAAGCAAAAAATGGATCCTATGGTACATACTGTTGCAGTGGTATCTGCAGCTCGTGGTTGTACTCCCTTCAGACCGACAACCCTGAATATTGAAGATGTAAAAGACGATGTGGTTATTTTTTGACACATTGCCGTGGACACATAATGATGTGAACTTTGAATAGTAGACACATAATGTACCAGCCACCACGTGGTGCGTCAGAATAAGCACTTGGATCCATAGGATCCAACTCATCATCCTCAGTTTGTGTTCGCTTCTTGTTGAAACTTTTGATACCCTTGCCCACAGGGGGTTTTGAACTGGGCCTAGAAAATAGAAAATGAAATCATTAAGTTCAATCAACACATATTTCTTCTGTGGTTTCTAAAACAAAAGAAGATGTTCCTTTTGATTTTCCAGGATATCTTCAAACATGAATATAAACAAACTAGAAAAACGAATAAATGCATGCGCTGGTTGCACAGCCATAAACCCGAACCCATTAATGGTTAAATGTAATCCAGCTTTACCTATCATTTGATACTATCTTGTTCGAGTCTTCTCTGTTATTTGCAGTACTGCTGAATGGATGTTGACTATTATAATTGGGGAAGTGCTGCTGATAAGGAAGATTGAGAACCCTGCAATAAATAACATTAAAAATTCCAGATTTCAGATTTGTAACTAGTAGCCACCTTATCAAGCTTGTATCTGAGTGAAAACAAGAGTAATGAGGAACACTGCGCAGGTTGATATCTGTAGGATTACAGAAATTCCTTGTGAAGAAGAACAGGCATCAATAGTAATAAGTCAAGAACGCACTCAATACTCTCTATGATATAAAATTATCGAGATATTCTCCAGTAAAATGAAAATACGTAGAACTTTCAACTAGTTAACAACTGTAAAACACGAAACCAGGTCTACTAACATAAATAAAGAGGACCGACCAATCATTTGGAATGGAAATACAGCAAAAAAAAACTAAGGAAACACTAGAAGATAACTTTTGAAAGAAATACCAAGCTCCAATCTCAATATAAGCTTCAACATGAAAATAGTGCACTGAATAATAGGATGCCCACAAACATGGAAAGCATTCAGCTTGGGATCCTTTTGAACGCTTATCCACGAGTGCATCAAAGAAAATCAGTCAGAAAAGTATGTCAAGTATTTATATTGTCAAAAAGGCTCCAAATCTTCATACCACTTAGTTACTCTACATGACTCATCCATAAGGCCTTTGCGTGAAAAAATATTGAATGGCAAGATCTGCTTTTATGGTGCCAGGTTAACTGCAGATATCGTGGAGAAATAGTTTGCATTCTAAGTGATGTAATAATCTCGGACAATTTTGAGATAAGCAGCAAATGTTATTCTCTACTCTTTTTTTTTTCCCTTTGGTACCCAAATGCTCTTAGTCTAGTATTTATGTTCATGAACAGTTCGAAACTTCAAGTTATTCAGGAGCAGTACACTCTGACTTCTTGTCAATCTGATTTTCATTAACAAAAAATCTTAAAAGAACGAAGAATCAAAGAGATACACAAAAACATTGGAGCTGTGTGTTTAGCTTTTTGTGGTCTCGTTGGCTGCTACAGGTGTGGGTCAGTTACGCATGGTTCTATACCTAAAGACTTGTCGAATTGTGTGCAACACTTGGGTGACGTTATACTAAATTCAAAATGGAGCGTTGTTAGTTGAGTTAGTTATACCATACTGAATTGAGAATGCGAAACTACATGTAATATAAAAGAGGAGAAAGAAAGATTGGGAGAGATGCAAAGCACCATATTTCAGCTATACCTGGTGCAATGATTGCAGTACCCCCAAGCTTGGACAAGACCCAATCCCCATCCACCACATCCCATGCATTTAATTTGCATGAAGGATGAGCTTGACCCATTATTGTTGACTGTATTCCTAGAAGCCGTCTCGTTATTGTGCTGCAAGGGAACCTTCTTTAGTGATTCTGGGACTTCCCATTGTGATACATGTGTTTTTGTATTGAAATAGTATTTGCAACCTGTTGGAAGAAAAGAACTCTAAGTATTTTTCCAACTACAAACTCATTTAAACTAAATGATAAAAAGAACCAATCTACCACCCACCTGATGTTTCATCCAATGTTTCAATCCAATCTTGTTGTGGAGGTAAATATGGAGGTTGTGCACTACCAAAATTCTCAGAAGGAATCTCCCATTGGGTTTTCCCAGTACTTTCGTGATAGTAATATGACGAACCGGATGCTGGGTCCTTCGCCTCAACCTACACATGCAAGAACAAGAAACATTCATATATATTGGAAAGAGGGCTCCTAATTTTCACAGAGAAATAAGAAGATGGAAACCTAAGATTAAAGTAATGCAAAAGACTGAGACTGCCTTACAAACTGAAAAGAAAATTTGAAGCAAAAGCTTAAGAAGCGGCTGTAGCAAACACAGAGCCAAGATATGGTGATCATCAATAGTAATATTACAAAGAAGACTGACCCATCCAGGTGGCAACCTTGTCACAGCAGTGGCTTGATTTGGCTGTATGTCCAACTTCTGAAAGTTGATTGTTTTAATAAATTATTAGTAAGGTCATCAAATAATCAAAGAGATAAAGAAGAGTAGACTTAAATAATTAATAGATTTGCAGCAAGAATAGTTGAGAGTCATACAGCTTTCAACAACTTGATAAGGAAGTAACTAGCTGGAGATTTAAAGATGTGTTATGTCTTGGCACTAGGCAAGGTGACACCTAGAAGCACCTAAAAACCTCTTAGATGACGTCCAAACACATTCCACGTCTTAAACTTCAACAGCGGCCAATGTGTTTCTTGCGTGACATATTTAACTTTTTTTCCAAAATACTAAGCAACAACCTAATTTTGCCTGGTGACACTAAGGGACTGATGCGGAAGATCACTGCCTGGAAATATATAAGTTAACACAGGTGTGGCAGGTTTTATACATGTATGTTATGTCGCCTAAGTGTCACCTGTGACAATGCCTCACTGGAGTTACATAGACTATACCCCCCAAATGCAAAGTTGATAAACCATGGGTTAGGCAAGTGTCAGTAAACTGTATGGTCAACGGTTCATCTTTAAATGTTTCTTTAGCAATATCTCATTGGGCACTGGGACTATTTAACCAGGTTTACAACAACTACAAAATCTAAAGAGCATTTTTCAAAATAATTTAAACACTGACTTAGTTACGCAGAGAGGTTCTGGAATCTTTAGGTTATTCAAAGAAAAAGACAATTACGTTACCAAAAGGTTGAAATAGCTTACATTTGGAGTAGCTACAGAACTCCCTTTTCCTGTGTCCGCTTTAAGAATTCCCCTGGCCTTCAGCCTTTGCTTCAAATATTCAGGCAACTCCTTTGTTGAATCCTTTGACTCCAAGTCTTTCTCCTGATCTGGAAGGTTTGGGCCAATTTCACGATTCACCTCCAGAATTTGGTGAAGCATTAAAGATAGGAGCACTAACCTACTACAAATGACAATTCATGAACTAAGGAAACAGATATTTGGAGCATACTGGACGTGGTAGTAGAAGGCCTTGAGGCACCATAGTAAGCACTTCCACCTGGAGTACCATATCCATTTCCAATTTCATTGTTGCCTAACATAGGGAAAGCGAAAAAGAAAAAGAATCAGCAGAATGATCAATTAAAAAATAGAATGAGCATTCGCCTCTAAGAAGTCAATGGCTAAGTTTTTATATCATACACAAAATAATAAGCAACAAATGGTTATCGTGCACTAGACTACGTGCATGCACATTGCAAATATTATTAGGGTTTAGGACTATAATAATGATAAGCAAAGGTTTGACAATTTGACCTTTCCCTATACAACAAATACATTATTCTTGTAATTAGGGGGGAAAAGCATCAGCAGGCTGTCAACGTAAGAAAAGTGCAATAAGAGTGTGTTCATAAACATAGTGGGACATGTTGGAAATTTAAATGGTGAATAAAGGAAAAGCCTCAAATGGCTTATTTAAAGTCTCGCCAAAAAGAATACAGATAAAGATAGAGATCACAAAAACAGGTCCAATTTGTGGTACAACATGTGCATACTGCCTAAGATTCTCTTAATGTAAGACGTGGAATTCCCCCATTGAAACATCCATGTTGAAAAACAGCAAACTCCAAAATCTACCTTTTTCATGCAACCCAGAATTTCCACGTTTAGAAGCAATTTCTGCACGATGATCGGTAGTCATTCTCAACAGATGCCCCTAAGAACAAAGTAACCAAACAGCATAAGTACATGTAATATAGATTATAAATTCGATGAAAGGAGTTATTGAAATACATTTTTAAACCTTTATAGCAGTTGAGTCATATCTTCCTGAAAGAATGTCCCTGTCAGCTTCTACAGCATCATCTCCACCACCTCTTGCTTCTCTGAGCTCAAACATATAGGAGTGATGATAAGAATTAAAATTTAACTTCAAACTTCGAAAACTCAATTTGTAAAGACGAAAAACCTACTGAATTTAAACCCTAAAACTTACCTTTGAGTATGTATGATTTGTTGTGTAGCCAATTCCTGAAGATTATACAGAAACAAATAAATCTTAGTAAAAGGATGCAAACTTTGAATTATAATGGAACAGAAAGAAACTTACCTGTTCACGAAGAACAGCATCCTGAGCAGCAATTTCAATGGCATTCGTATTATGATCTTGTCCATGAAATCCTACATACCTAGAACTCTGAGAATAAACGTGGTCTGAATTTTGTATTGGTAGATTCTGAGGCTGGTATTCATTATGTGATACTAGGGTTTCTGGATTTGGTTCAATTTTCTGTCTTTTCTGAAGCTGATTTGTTTCTCCGCCAATTTGAGTTAGGGTTTCTAGTTCTGAACCCATTACCTACAAAACTTCAATGAAAATTTGCTGCTGCGAGTGTGGGATTATTTTGGGGCCCTAAAACTGGTTCTGTTGCAAATATGATTAAAGAGGGGACCGGGAAGCTCAGAGAACGTTATTTCCACACCCGTATTGAACAGCAGCGCTCTTATTTGCCTCCCTAAAACTAAGACGACCCAAAAGATAATGATCAAGGGGACTAGTTTTTCACCCGTGCGATGCACGGGTTATTTTTTCTCGCTCATGAAATTTATGTCCTTGTTTTAAAATTAATTTGATTAAAAATTGAAAAAATGTGATTAAAAACTAAAATAAATAAAGTTTAAAAGATATAAAATACACAATAAACTAATATAAATTCATGCAATGGAAGAAAAGAGTAATGCGACGTTTTATGAGTCTATGTACTATTATTCCAGCTCCATAAATTAGCTAAAATTCTCCAAAGTTCGATATTCTTAGAGTTTCTTGATCTCATGTTCCTGTTTTTCAGAAATTCTCAAAACAGCCTTGACCTTTTGGTATAAATTCTTACATATGGTCTATCATGTGACTTTTCTTTTTTTGATGTATTATAAACTCCTACAGCAAATGGATATCTAGCTAGCAGTTCCTCGGTTGTTTAATAATTTTTTGTCCAACTGCGGTAGTTCGATAGTTCTTTATATAATTGTGTTATTTTCAAAATAAATAAACAATGGGTTTGATGTCTTATCACATACTTGATACCGTGCATTTTTAATTTTCACTCAGAAAATATTTAACCAAGAATGGGGAATAATTAAGCATATTGTCTACCAAGTGGTCATAATACTTTGTTATCGATATAAAAAAATATCTTACCGGATATATCAACGAAAAACTTGGTTCAATTTTTTATTGCGGTTTCATTTCATGTTTGTCTTTCACAATAGTAACGGAACACTTAAATTTTCAGCTTGGCTGCAAAATGAATTACTAAATCTTGAAATCGCCCGAGATCCAGAAAACTGAAAATTATTTTTTCATGCCGAACAATATGTAATAACCTCCCACAAAAAGAAAAAAGCCAATCATTCACACATTAAAACTATCAACCAGGAGAGAAAAAAAAAAGTCAGGATGACATTTGACAAAAAATATTTCATGCCCATATATTAAGAAATGATAAATATCTTCTTCAAGTATTCATCTTAGAAAATACCATAATATGGTAAAGATGATAGAATCAATCAACGTATCAAACATTGATAAAATTTTGGTTTTCGGTACACTAATCATCAATTGTGCAAACCATTTTTGACTGAAGATTCCTCACATCATAGTAATTTGATTTAATTTTATTTCTTTTTAATCTAATTTTTTCCCTATTTTTGATGAGATGAACCTTACTAATTTTAACAAACGTTAGTTGATTCATGATAATATTATGATGTTGATTGATTCAAACAAAATGGTCATTTGATGTATCTTATACCAAAGTCCATTTAATGCTCAGTCGTTTCAGACATCTGCCAAATGATAATATTTTCTTTAATAATTGTTTGGCTCGGCTTGATTCGGAGCTGCATAAAAGATTATGTCTGTTATAACAGCCACCTCATTGATAATATTAGTCATTGGATACATATGATCATGTGGACTGAAAAGTTTGTCAAATGTCTTTGTTACCCGATTGCGACCCAAAAAAAAATCAAAAATTACAAATGAAAGATAGCTAGATATACGCGAACTACTATCATTGTTCACATCCACACACCATATCTTACACTAATTTATAAACCAGAATAGAGAAGTAATATCACCAAGCGTTTATATATGTCAAGGAACTTCAGTGCACTGTCTTTACTCAAAAGGGAATCTGTACTAACCAAAAAACTATGTAGCTTCCCACAAAATATTCCTATGCCAAAAAAGTTTGTATATCAAAATCCATGAAGAAGAGCAAACACAAAACAAATAGACCAGCTATCCACTTTTAAAAACATGAAAATTGCAGAGCTGGCTATTTTTTGTAATCAATTTTGAGGCTTGTGTGACACTCTATGAACTCTACTTATACTTATGTTGTCTGTTGGAATTTTTGAAAGAAGAAACCATCATGATGGTTTATGACACCACCAGCAAGCCATGACATCTATTCAACAGTCCCTGAACAAAACAATGAAGTGAATTTTAATAAATCACCGAAGCTACTTCTCTAATTGAAATGTTACGAAAAAATATGACAAAGGAAACTATATGGCCTAACACTATATGGCCTACAAATTAATGCTTTAGGGAGCCCTTACTCAACCGCAGCATCACTAAAGAGTGCATTGCAGAGAGCCACTGCAAGCTGTACTAAGATTAATAGAAGGGAACATACGTCATAGTTCAAACTGAAAATATTAGAAAAACCAAATATAATAAATATACTCACCATGGTCCTGTCTATAAAACATGTTTTTTTTGCAAATTTTCATCTCTGCTTCGCGGCAAAAACATCCTTACCATCAACCAGTTAACAAATACAAACCTAAGTGTAGACCATGAAATCCAATGTAAACATAAAGGGGGAAAAATTAACTACATTATAGGAAATACAAAAATGTAATGAATCAATCTGCAATAAGAATATGAAAGAATTTAGTAGTATAAGTCAGGATTTGCAGTAACTAACTTTATTCATTTAAGAAAAATTAACGCTCCGCTGCAAAATTAAAACATAATGACATAAATCAAAAGTGTTGCACAGACCGCTCTATGCATTAAATAATGCAATGTGCGACTTCCATTCATAATTGAGCGGCTTACACCTTGGTCTAATCGAAAAGAACCAAAAACTCACAGAAATTAAGGAAATCCAATCAATTACCTCGGTCCGTGATCACCAGGTCCATGATCACCCACTGCAACATTCTTAACATTGAACCCAAAATCGTCTCATGGAAGAGGTTCTTGAAGAGCTTCGTGGTGCATCACCACAGACTGAACTTTAGTGGTCAATCCAATGGGTCCAAAGTTTGTCAAATGTCTTTGTTACCCGATCCCGATCCAACATCCTGCTATTTTCCTTTTCAGGAAACACAAAACACTAATATGGATTATTATGAATTTTGACTCCACATAGTCTTGCAATAAGTTCATCTTCATCCTACATAGTCAAGGTAACGTAGTAAACACAAAACTATCAAAGTGTTCATATTAATTAGAAAATCCAAACTACATACCAAAGTGTACAATTTGGTTACACGTAAGACCGTTCACTTGGTTCGATGTAGGCCGATATTTGTATACATAACCTAATCTTGCATCTCGTAATAAAAGAAAAAGAAAGCTGATATTAATATTGCACGTATGCTTGTAGGTGGAACATACGGAAACAATCAGTCATCTGACTCTCTGCATCATAAAACAAAAAAAGCACACTAATCTACAACTTCAAGCTTAAGTTGTAGTATTTACCTGGGTCATCTCTTGAGTGAGATAACACCATCCTGAATTTTTCAGAATGTATTTATCAGAATTCCATGTGACGTTATTATAAAAATCCCTATAACTTCCAACTATGCAAGTCACACTCCAAAAAACAAAACCTGGAAAACGGATGAACTCAATGAAGGTCATAAAACAAACAAAACAATGTAGAAAAAAGAAAGATAAAATTAATGAACTCATCCATAAACCCGGAATCTGGGATCTTACATTTTCTGACTTATACACACCAACAATAAAAGTAGAATGAGAGGGTAAAAAATTCTACAAAACAAAAGGTTAACCATACAGCGCCCTTATATTTTGATTTAATAGTTCATACACCACCTGTAAAAGTGGATTTAAGGGTAAAAACAAAGAAAACCATCTATTAACTCACCCGTATATCAAGGAGAGGTACCATCAACGACTGCAACACAAACAACACTGAGGAGAGGTACCATGAACAACAACAACTGCAAAACAGACAACATACCGCGCCCTTGAATTTTGATTTGACAGTTCCTACACCACCTGTAAAAGTGGATTTAAGGGTAAGAACAAAGAAAACCATCTATTAACTCACCCATATATCAAGGAGGGTACCATCAACAACTGCAACACAAACAACACCGAGGAGAGGCACCATCAACAACAACAACTGCAAGCAAAACAGATAACATACCGCGCCATGTATTTTGATTTAAGGGTTCCTACACCACCTGAAAAGTGGATTTTAGGGTAAAAACAAAGAAAACCAGCTATTAACTCACCCATATATCAAGTAGGGGTACCATCCACAACTGCAACACAAACAACACCGAGGAGAGGTACCATCAACAACAACCACTGCAAAACAGATAACATTGTAGAAGAAAAAGCAGCGTAAAAAAAGAGGTCTTGGCCCAAAATAAAGGTATGTAATTTTTATAATTTTGTATGACTACGCTTTAGATAGTCATGATAGTTTCCGCAACAGTTTTATATGCAACAGTTTTATTTTCTTATTTGTTTTTCTATGGAAAGACTATGAAAATCCATCTAATATATTGTTTTTGCTTGGAAAAAAATAAGAAAAGAGTTTATTATTTTTTTTGTTAGCTTGTTCCATTAAATACTACTGTATTTTGTTTCAAATAATATACGCCTTTATGCTAATGATTTTGTATATATTTTTGATTATTTGACAGTTTCTTTGCAAAAGAGAAACACCATTCGATTTTGATCTACAGGTTAGTACAATATATGTTGTGATCCATTTCTTTAGAATTCAAACCAGACTGAAAGAAGTTCATTTGCTCTGTCTGTTAAGACTTTATAGTTTGAAAAAAGCCCCACTGTATCATGGGTCCTACTTGCTGGGGTTAATATCAAATAAACAAAAAACCATAAAACAAACCTAAAAATTATGTCACATCTTTGACAACCGCCAACAATCATATTTACGCGTTTTAGAAAAAACTCGTCAGGTAAACATACATGGTAAAAGCAACAGTTTTTTTACTGTCAGAAGAGGGGAATGGTCACATTTTACACTTGTTGAGATGAATTCTCTTCTACTTCTACTATCTCTGCCACAAACGAAGCTTCTCTACCATCCTAATCGAAAAATTCAGGGCTCAAAAAGTAAATAACCACTAATTTTTATTTGAAAATTCTCAAATAACAAAAAGATAAACTAAATCACTTACCTGATTCAATGGGGATAACCACCGATAAAAGAGACACAATCTCTCATATTCATCAATCAACCCAACAGAAACAAAAGAAAAGATTATGGAACATAGAAACTATGGGCGTTTTTTGTCATAGAATAAACTCATAATTATACTACTTGAATAAACAATTATAAGCAAGAAAATAAAAATCACCCGACCAGTTTTGAAAAGGGAGAAGCATCGCCAGTCGCCTGCACACACTTCCATTATATCCTGCAAAATAAATGGCAACAACATATCAGACTAATAATCGATCGTAAACATCCATTAACCAAAAAAACGGAAAAAAAAATCACACCAAAAGAATGAGGCTTGACTTTTGCTCAAGCGTTTTTATACAGGAAGAGATTACTACTTTTGGAATTTATGTCTTATATATTCTCTAAGAAAAAAATTGTGAACATTTTTCCTTCCTTAATTTTTGTTCGCATATTAAATCTTTTGAAATTGAGTTATATATTTATCAAAAAAAATCTCAAAATATATAATTTTGGTTTATCTATTGATTCATTTTCGGAAATTGTTTTATTTTTGGTTCAAATTAAAGTTTTACTACTCACGGATAGTTTTTTATTTAACCAATTTTTATTTATCTAATTTATTTGTGGGAACATTTTTGCCCAAAAAATATTGAGCATTTATTCTTCGTCTAAGAATAGAATTTATTTTATTTTTATTGTAATGAATAATCTTACTATGAAAAACTGCATTGAAACAAAATTGAGTTTTTTATTTTGGTTCTAATCACGATTTTTTTTCTTCTTCTTAGAATTGATTTTTTTTTTCTTTTAATAATTTTATATTTTGATCATTTGATAGGATTTATCAGTTTTTCCGGAGGAAAGAGGAAGTACAATTCGATTTTCAACAGTTACTAATCATCTAAATCTGATAAATAATTTTTTTATTTTTATCTCAATCTTAATTGTAATTGAAATTAGTTTAATTATTAGCAGCTTGAAGCTGTAATGAGGGCTGGTTTAATTTTAAGAAGTGTAATTGCACGTTGGACATTTTTCTTTGAATGGACGATTTAATTCTTAGATTAATGTCATGGTGCACATTTTAATCAATCGTGATGAATATCATAAACATTATTTATTTTTAATTATTTGTTTGTGTGTTTTATTGAGATTTTTTTCTAATATTATGGGGTAAAAGATATTTTTTTAGATTATTTTGTCCAAAAATTTATAAAATTGCCCAATTTTTTTTTATGGCGGGGCCAGAATCAACCAGAAGCTCCGATTAACCACGTCGCTCGAAAAAACTCTATTTTTATATAGAGAACTAGTTTGTCTCCCGTGCGATGCACGGGTCAGCTTCCTGCTTATGGAATAAATAAAAAATCAATAATGTAACAGTTGATTTGGTGTGCAAGAAAATAATATTCAGGTTGGTTTAGGAGGCTTACATTTTGGTGGCCGCTACTAATGGAAACCACTTTTACTTTCTTTTCATCTGGCTACCAAGATGTTTTAGTCTTCCGGGTTGTCTCTTTTCTACGACTTACCCATTGCTTACAATTTGAAGGGTTACCTTATTTCTAAATCTTATTTGCAACTCCGTGAGCATTGCTTTAAGGTTATAGCACTCTATATCTTTTACCTTAATCTTGAATTTTAGATATGTTTCCATGAATTATGGGTCAGTGGACCAATGTTGAATCCCGTAAAGATGTTTGGTTAATATATAAACTATCAAAATGTTATATCCTAACATTCCATGTAGGTACACCCGATCCAACCATCCACCCACTCTCTCGTGCATGTTAAACCCGTCGGTGATGGATCAGACGTGATTGGGCATCTAACACGTTGCACCAAATCCACATATTCTACCCGTTGTTCACCCGTGGCTTTAAAACTCAATTTAATTTGACAATCAAAGACCATAATTGTTAGCATGATAATAGCTTCTGCGTGATTCCACCTCTCTTCTCTATAAATAAGTCAGTGCATGAAGAATAACCCAGTCTATAAATCTGAAATTTTCAGGAATGTTTTGGTATATCCATCAGGGAAATCGTTTTTCTTGATGACATTAATTTTATATTTTTAAGGTCCATAATATGCATTTAAAATGCTAATATATGTTGGACTTTTATTCCCATCGAAAGCTTCTGATCCAAAGTAGAATCCGGTATTGCGTAAGCATTGTGCCCAACACTGTCCATGTGCATTGCAAAGAAATTTTTTATCGGAAATTGACATCTGGTAAGTGGTATTGTATCCCTTATTTCCGCACATTCCTTCTTATTACTACTTTATACCGATAGCAACTACAATTGTCATTTGTACGTTAGTTTTATGTTTTCCTAGTTTCCTAGTTGTGTTATAATTAACCTTGTGCCCTTAATAATGCCTTGTCTACTGGCTAGCTTAATCAAGAGAATTATCTGCAATCCAGTTTCAATCGTAGTTCATGATGCAACATATACGTATTATCAACCTTATTTAGAAATTCTCTTAGACACAACTATGTCGCTTCCGTATAGTTTTCAGTAAGAGCTTCTCCAATGAAACATATGTGAAGATAAATGTCTAAGTCCACATAGGATGAACATTCATTTTTCCTAAAATTCTTCTCCAACCCCAACTTCTTAAATCAATGTGAAGATGATGTGGCTTCATTTTTATTAGACATTGTCAAGGTAAATGTCAAGTTTTAGACATTCACCTTGACAATGTCAAGCTATCCCAGTAAGCTTTGCTTACCTAAATTAATTTTAATATATTAAATAACTATTTTTAACTCTAATAAAATTTAAAAATTACTAAAAATGAAATTTACATTTAATTCATAAAGCATCACAAACAACACCATTGGAGATGAACTACTTTTCCTCCCTAAACTTAAGGGGAAAATTGGAATGAGGATGTCTTGTTTGTGTTGCCATCTGGGAAACACACACAACCATCATTGGAGAAGCTCTAACAAAGATGCATAATTTGTACATAGATGTTCGCGTTCCTAACAGTCGTTTCTTTTTTTTCCCATACATTCCGCAGGGTATCAATTATTTCCTCTTTATATTTGATTTTTCAATATATGGTTTATTTTTATACATGGAATACTTATTTATATTTTTATATATAAATATTTTCATATATTTATTTTATTTCTACTGTGCAAATATTTTTCAGGCAACTTAATATTCCTAATCAGGTAACTTCACTCTCGGATATATACTATTTATTTATGCTTCAGAGAAGATATAATATTTATTTAAACAAATCCAGTTTTACCCTTTTCTTTAAGAGGAATAGTACCTAATCTAAATTAATGTAAACTACGTCAACATACTACATATATGATTGTTCTTTTCTTGGAAAAGACATTATTACTTATTACTTACATATATTTTGGATGGTTTCAAGGTTCGGGCTTAAAAAAAAGGATGGTTAAAACCTTCTCTACTGAGTTGGTCAGTGTTTGGAAGTTCGGCCCAAAAAATGGTCCACATAGAAAACGCATATATGATGTAAATTAATTCCAAGTTATTATTCGAAGGGGGAGGGATGATTTGGAATGGGTCATAGACCAATACATGTGTGTGGAATATTAGGGGTTATCTTTAATAACCAGAATCCTTTCTTGAATTATTTTTATTAATCTATGTGCGTACAAGAATGTATTCATATGTGCAGACACCTATTGAGAATTGTTATTTAGTTATTTTTCATTTTTCTTCTCCTGCCAAAATCGCACCTGCGAAATAATCACAACAAATAATAAATACAATAAAAATCAATAATAATCAGTCGAAGGAATTTGGCATGGGAGAAAAAAAAAGACCAAAGAGATGAGAAATAGTCGAATAGAGAAGAAAAATAGAGGAATAAATGGAATAAGCAATCGACTATATATTTAATAAGGATTTTTTAGATACCTGCAAAATAACAAACAACACGACAACGGAACTTAAATTGAAAAATATTGAAAAATAAACTAAAAAGCAGAACAAACCCATAATAATGGGTTTACTTTGACTAACGCCTTTTATAGAGACCTGAGCATCAAAAAGATTACTCTTGAAATTAAAATTCCTCAGCGACCTCAAAATATCAAGATTTTTATTATTTTTGGAAGGAGTATCATTTTTTTACTAATTCGTAAAGATTTTAATATTTTATATTATAATTCTATAAGCGAAACTCTAAAAAAATAGCTTGAATAAAGATTTTTAAGCAAGATAAAAAAATCACCTGAGTTGTTCAAAAGAGGGAAGGAGCATCGATCACTTGCTCTGCAAAATTAACGACAATCAAGGATCAAACAAAAACATTAGTTTAAGCATTTATAAGACCTGCAGACCAAAAAAAAATAGTTGTCACATAATAAAACCCTAAAAGCTTTTCCCTTGAATGAAATATTCAAACCGTTATAAATGATTATCGAGTTGTTCTCGAATGAGAGGAAGAGAGTTGGTTTCGTTCACTTCTTGGATGATCTAAAGAAAAAAATCCACGGATCAAACAAAAAAATTATGTATGCACGCAGTAATGTAGAAAACAAAGCCCTAGAGGAAAAAAATACCTAGAAGAGAGCAGCGGCGCCGATGATATTTGGGTTTTGGTATCATGTTTTATAGATTGAGGTTGAGCAGAAGAATATTTTGTAATAGAAAATAAGAAAATTATACCGAATTCTTTGGAAATAATGTTGTATTTACCAAAAATAAGGGAATCCGCATCTATTGGAATAATATTGGAAATATTGTTGGTTACAATACGAGATTTATTTTTTAAGAAACAACACTTTAAAAGGTAGGGGATTTTTGCAATTATGGATATCTACTTTATTCTCATATTTAAAGTAATAAGTGGTTGCAAAATATTTTGATACAAAAAATATCTTACAACACATTTGGTGGCCATATTTGGTAAAGGCCATCACTCAAAACTTACACCATATTCCTTGAGAACCATATTTGGTGTCCCTGTTTGTTCGAAAAATAGGAATCAGAGAAATCTTTCCGATCAAATTGCAAGAGTTAAGCAAAATTCTGATACACACAATCTCTGCTTTCCTATAAATCCAATTAATAAAATATTCTTATAAATCCAAATAACTTGAAATAAACAAAGTAATTACCTTGAAATAAACAAATTAATACCAACAATTAATTCAAGAAAAGTTACAATCATGCTCAAAGAAGCACAAAGCTTGACAAAGTGATTTGACTCCGATTCATGCTACCAAATTAATATGATGATAACTTGTGTTGAATGGATCATAGAAAAATCCTTGTGCTGCTGATCAGTGATTCTTGCTACATTTAACCCTGCATCCCCACCCTATGAGACACCGTAGTCCATAGCGCAGAAATAACGTACAATGTGCCACTCAATTATCGCAAAAGAAAACTAAAAAAAAAAAAAAAAACAGGACCAATAGAAATCAAATATGTGTTGATGGTAGTTACCTTCTTCAAACCGAAACTCCATGTTTTTTGTTTGCTAAGAAACATATTCGCAGCTGTGTTGTAGATCACTTGGCTTGAGCCATTAATAGGAAAACTCACAGATTCCCTGTTCTGATTCCTTCAGTTTACCCTTAATTAAGATCATTTGCAGGCAAAGTCAAGGAGAGATCTTGGGCGTGTTCTTGTCGCACAAACCACAAACCATGCAAGGACATTTGATAAAGGAAAAAAAATCTAGCGGCAATCAACCCGATTTATTTGTTTATGCCTGCAGTTCCAATGAAAAGAAAATACACAGCCGACCATATTAGAAAATCAACAAAAATCTTGAGCTTTAATATTTACCTAGGTCATAACTCGAACCAGAGAAAAAATATAACGGCTTTGGATTTGATTTTGTAGATCCCAGAATGATAGTGAAATATGAGAATTAAAACCGAAGAATACCGTAGAAAACAAAACAGAAACATCAAACTTCTGCTATTCGTACTCATGAGCTCCCATTACCAACTGATTACCCTTTTAATTACATGTAAAACAAATAACAAAAAATGGATTAGACATCAAAACCCTAAATCTCAAGAAAAAAAAGGAAAAACAACAAAACCCCCTAGAAGTAAAAACCAAGTACGATGAGGTTCGGTCCCCTTGCTCGGATGCTTTATATAGTGAATCAACAAACCCAAAATTACATGAAAATAAAAAATAAACAAAGAACAATATCAATATACATATGATCAGTTTTGAGATCGAAGAAACCTTTATTTTCTGATTTAGCAACAGTCGAACCAGCGGCAATCTAATTAGTAAACAAAAATAAGTGCTTCATGCATCATTTAGACCTGGAAAATAAAAATAAATATGGTGTTTGGCACAAAAATATTTTCAAGAATTAGTTTATACCTTAGTATTGCGCGGCTAAAACAGCTAGAACAATATGATCGAGGAAAACTACAAAACAAACAACGTAAATGGAAAAAAAATCTTGCTAATTAACATATACAACGTGAATGTATTAATTGGGACACCTTTCATAAGATACACTTTGAAAAGAAAAGAAAAAGTTGGATTAGGATGGTTAACTTTGCTCTAGTGCAAGTAAATGCATAATATTCAACTGTTGATCAACTGCCATTGAAATAAAAGATATGAGATGCTTCTAGCAGAAGCAAATCCATATAAAAAAAAATTACAATTAGAATATACAAATACAATAGAACAAAATAGTAAAACTATCACGTTGTGAATAGACGACCTCATCGCATGTATTGATCCATCGTCAATACAGTAAGAAGAGTACACCAGCATCTGCAGCAGATCAAACAAAAATTACCATCAATCGATATATTGCTAAGAAAAAATACTGAGAAATAAAAAGTAAAACCCTAGAAAAAAAAACACAAAAAAAACACGTAGACGACGGGACCATATTTTTCTGGAGTGCTTTATATAGAGAGCATCCATCATAGAATTCCAGAAAAAAATAATCTTGGTTTAGGAGAAAAATCCCTAATTTAGGAAATAACACCCTAAAGGTTACTACAAATTTTGTACTTTTGGATAGCTACATTATTCTCACATCACCGTAATTAGTGAGTGCAAAATATTTTTGTATAAAAAATATATTGCATATCAAGACATAATAGAATTAGAAAATTGGCTTCATTTAATTTCTTATTTTAGACTTATTTTATTTTTAATTATGGTATAAACAAAATTAAGAAAAGTTATATGAAAATTAGTTCTATTATTTTGATTGAATTTTTGTGTTAACCCGTTTAATATTTGGATTGATTTTTTATGTTAACCCGTACAAAAATTTCCAATTCTAGTTTCAATTTTTTGTTTCAGATTCTAACAATTCTTTTATTTTTTTTACAGGATCAATAAATTGTTTGCAAGATCACATCGTTGGATTCAAAGGTTAGTACCCGCAACCAATCTAATGATTTTTTTTTAACTTTCGTCGGAAGTGTAATCTTATTTTGTAGTCTTAATTGATAGAATGAAGATGTAATTAGAATGATTCTGAAAACTGTAACCGGACATTAGACATTATACATTTTTTATATATTTTTTATTAATTAATTATGTGATTGATTCGATGCATGATTGATTAATATTTTGATTTCTATCGTGAATGTGTGTTTGATTTTTTGGTGTATTTTTGGCAACATAATATTTTTCGAAATAATTGTTTTAGGCAACAAAAAATCCATTTTCCATTAAAACTTTTTTGAAAATATTTTCCACTTTTTTTATTAGATCACATCAAAATAATTTCTTTTAAAAAAATTGGTGGGGCCAGAATCAACCAGAAACTCCGGTTAACCACGTCGCTTGAAAAAATTTCAATTTTTTGTTTCAGATTCTAACAATTCTTTTATTTTTTTCACATGATCAATAAATTGTTTGCAAGATCACATCGTTGGATTCAAAGGTTAGTACCCGCAACCAATCTGATCAATTTTTTTTTAAACTTCCGTCGGAAGTGTAATCTTATTTTATAGTCTTAATTGATAGAATGAAGTTGTAATTAGAATGATTCTGAAAACTGTAACCTGACATTGGACATTATACATTTTTTATATATTTTTTATTGATTGATTCGATGCATGATTGATTAATATTTTGATTTCTATCGTGAATGTGTGTTTGATTTTTTGGTGTATTTTTGACAACATAATATTTTTCGAGATTATTTTTTTTGGCAACAAAAAGTCCATTTTCCATTAAAAAATTTTTGAAAATATTTTCCACTTTTTTTATTAATCACATCAAAATAATTTCTTTTAGAAAAATTGGTGGGGTCAGAATCAATCGGAAACTCCGGCTAAACATGTCGCTCGAAAAGCTCTATTTTTTCTTATATAGAGAATTTTGTGTTCCCAAAAAAAAATACTTTATTATGCATCATCCACTTTTAAATCACTAACGGGTGAAATTCAGGTTCTCTTAATTTTGCCGTTATAGCTCAGTTAACTGGGCACGTGCAACACGCGTGGTGTTAGTAAAATTATAAGGCTTTAAAAACCAAAACTATCCTTTAACCCAAATCGGTATTTTTCTTCATCTTCGTCTGCATCCCCGACCAAAACTAGTAGTTATTATCTTCATCGACACAAAACTAGTGAAAGCGACCCAAAATATTATACCGGTCAATCAGAAGTGTTTGTAGTTAATTATCATCACCAGTTATCAAAAGAAATAAAAAAGCTCATAAATTTTTTTTGGAAACATAGAAACAACCAGATCCAAACTCCACAAATAATGTTCCACCTTAAAGAAAATTCCCAAATGTTTGAATAAATGAAGATGAGATGGGTGTTGGATCTATTGATTTTTCTTAATTTACTAGAGGAACTAATTAATATAGTAACTGCATCTTTTGTTTAATTTGTCGTTAGTTTCTGTTGAGAGTGTGTTTGGCAAATCTATATTTGGTTAGAATCAAACAGATAAGAAAGTTGGGAAGCAATCATGACATGGGTATTCATGTTTGTGACAATAAGAATGATTACAATCATATCCAAGTCGATTCTAAGCGATAGAAAACGATCCCAGTTACAATTCACCGGAAGCAAATAAAAATTTGTGAATTTGAATACTGTTTATGATGCTCACGGAGTAGGACAGTGGTGGGAATTTAATTTGATGGGAAGTTTTTCCTTTTTGATCCATTAATTTTGAGGGGAAGATGTGCTGGTATAAACGTGTGTTCTTACTGCTATCCGAGTAGGAAGTGAAGAAGATGACGATAATGTTACGGTTTATTTTAGAAATTTGCTTCGAACCGTCAGATTAGAGGTAGAAAAATTAAACTGCTATAAATAATTAAGTGTACATGAGTATCTATGTCTCACTGAGAATTTATTTTTTAATCATGACACCACGCATGTTGC
The DNA here is from genome assembly GCF_003573695.1 of Papaver somniferum. Taxonomy (NCBI): domain Eukaryota; kingdom Viridiplantae; phylum Streptophyta; class Magnoliopsida; order Ranunculales; family Papaveraceae; genus Papaver; species Papaver somniferum. The sequence goes on along the minus strand of NC_039361.1, from coordinate 51,024,730 downwards.
ACGTGCAATAACTGAGCTATGACGGCAAGGTTAAAGAAAGGGGATTTCGCCTATTAGCAGTTTAAAAAGGGAGTGATGCAAAATAGGCATCTTTTTGAGGTGGAAACACAAAATCCCCTTCATAACTAATAGGGGAAAGCCACTTTTATCGAAAGAAAGCTGAATTTGATCTGGGATATTAGACTTATATTCAATATTGGGTGGAATTAAAATAATCTTTCCCCCTATTAAAAAAAATACTTTTGGAGTTTAGTTTCTACCTCAATGTCAACCTTTCCCGAACTAACCGTACTTCCACATCCCATTTAATCCTAATTTCTTTTTATTGTTAATTACATATTAACAAACCTGGCGAGATTGGGGAATACCCAGATTTATATGGACATAGTGCCCTTACTAACGGGAGGTCAAATATGGATATAGTTACAATAGTACCCTTACCTTATATAATTCTAATTACCCTAAATCAGTTTTATTCTTTTCATTTCATCTTCCTTCTTCTTTTCTTCTTCTCCTCCACAACCATATCGGCTCTCCATCCTCCCACCATCAAAACTTGTCGATTAATTCGTCGTAATCGTCGATTCAAAAATTTCGATTAATCTTCAAACATGGATCCGCCACGACCTAGGGCTAGTCGTATGAAAGACGCTAATCGAAAACCCAATGAGTATAACCCTGGAATTGCAAGTTTGGTTCAAAAGAAAGTGAAGAAAAAAAAGGTTGAAGAAGAAGAAATTGAAGTCGCTCAAACGGAAGAAATAGTGCGATTAAGAAAGTAAGGGCCTACTTAAACTCACTATAGTACTTCAATTTCATGTTTGCATGTTAAATTAGGTCAGAAAAATCGAATCTTTGAATTTGCAGTTATTTAGCTGACAAGGTGTTTGTTTCACGACCTTGCCAACTTTTCATATTTAGAGTTGGCCGGCATGCTATTAGGTTGAAGATCTTGCCGGCTGTTTAGTAACTGTAACTGCTACTTGCAGGGTCGGCAAGGTATTCAACCTAAGACCCTGCCGGCGACATTTTTTTTCTTAGCCGGGTTGGTTATAAATTTTTATCTTGCCGGTTGTATTTCAAGTTTTTTGTGTCTCCTCATGCCTTGAATTTTAAAAGTCATGGTATTTGGATAAAACCATGCCGGTTGTTTGTTAGCCGGCAATGTGTGGGTAATGGACCTTGCCGACTGGTTTTGTGGAAAATCCTTGTATCTACTGTGTTCATATTTGTTATAAACCGACAGGTTATGTGAATAATACCCTGTCGGCTGTTTTTTAGCCAACATGCATTATTTAGTAGACCTTTCCGACTTTTGTGTAGCCGACAAGGTTATATTTGTCGACCCTGCCGACTTATAATTTTTTTTCTTAATTGTTCTTGTTCAGGTTGCAAAAGGAAAAGAAGAAAGCTCTGAAAGCTCTTAGTCCTCCTTCAAGACCTCCTCGTGTTGGTAAAAAACTCTTGACTTCAACACATCGAGGGGCATACGTTGTGCCGGGAACGCTCAAGATCCGTGTACCGAATGATTCTGAGCCACCGTCGGAACCCAATGATTCATACGAGACTCCGGATGAAGACCAATCAATTTCATCTGGTATAAGAGGTGATGATGATGATGTTGATGAAAGAACTCCAGCTGCTGGAGGAGATAACGATGATGATGATGATGATGGTGATCAGGACATGCCTAATGTTGGAGGAGGTGATGATGATGATGATGATGATGATGGTAATGGAGATAAAGATAAGGATATCGAAGAAGAAGAAGAAGAAGGAGATTGAGAACAAACTTTAGCTATTGTTCAACAAACCCAAGCTTCAACTTCAACTGAAATCGTAAGACCGAAGAGGGTTATCACTAAACCAGATGATTCCCACATGCCTCCCCGTCACTTGATGGTTAAACTGAAACCAGGTGAGCCTCCAAAGGGGACCCCAAAATATGGTGGAAATTTTCTTTTTGGATACAAAGACTCATGGGCATGTGCGATCCATAATACTATCGTAAGTAATCTCAATCCGTCTTTGTTGTGAAGAACTCCGGGTTGTGACCTGCGGTGGAGAGTTCGAATATTGAGCATGATAGAGTTACCATATCGGCATTCTATGAGAGGTTCTACGGAGAGACTGATACAATGTTATTCCCATTCGGTGAGATGGTGATAACTCACGATGATGCTCATCAAATTCTAGGCCTCGAGGTTGAGGGAAATGTATTTAGTGACGGGTTCGACAGTAAAATTTCTTGGGAGAAGATTAACAAATTGGCCAAAAAATTGTTCCGTTGGAATCAGGTTGATACGGAGTCTATGCTTGTGATGAAGGATGGTCGTCTAAGAAAGAAGTTTAATCTGAGGAAGTTGAGGGATACATTACATGAGACCAAGAAAATATTTGATAAGGAAGGAAGGGTGAACTCGGTGCGAATCAATGCTACCGCGTCAGCTTATTTGCTATACGTCCTGGGCAAATGTATCTTCCCCGACAGTTCAGGAATCTTGGTCGATGCCAGTTATATGCAACTATTGGATCCTTAGATAAGATGTATGAGTATTCTTGGGGTACTGCGGTGGTCTCCTTCTTGAACAATGAGTTGACAAATGGTTCTAGGGCACTCACTGCGCAAGTTAACAGAAATATATGTTTCTTCCATGTAATTTTATTATCTAAATCATTTATATTTGCAAAATTCTCGTAAGATAAGATTCTTACTAAACTTTGTGTTTGCATAGGTTTGGATATATGAGCACTTCCCTAACTTGTTCAAAGGCAACTCCTACATCAAAGTGGATGAGAATGTTGCGATTGATAATCCAAGAGCGCAAAAATACAGTCTTAAAGGTGGTCAAGATAAGGAAATGCCGCAATAGCTTACCAAACTCCGAATCGCCATTGACAATTTGACTGCGGATGAGGTAACATTTGATCCATGTCGAGATGCTAGAAATCAAGGTTTGATCCAAAGGAGAGATGATGTTGCATAATACTACGGTCCCTTGATTATCATCCATGGATATTCTATGTATATCCACATCGGGTAATGCGACAGTTGGGTTACGTCCAAGAAGAACCTCATTTCAATGAAGATCGGCAGTTCTTTAATGTGTTAAGGAAGGACTGCAGCACGTCCCAAAAAATTATTGTCGTCGCTTATGTTCTAGCGCCAGCTCTAGAACATTGGGATGATAGACGTGTCCGTAACATCGATGTGAGTCTTTTGGACGAGGTGACCAACGGTCATGAATATAATGAGAGATACATGTCGTGGTACTTGGGTTGGGCTTGTCTTACCGTGATTAGGGAAATGACTGCTGAAGATTTGGCTCGTAAGAGGAAGCTGGCAGTGAAAGACCCGGCAACAAGTCTTTAGTTCTTTGTAAGTATTTTAGAGTTGCTCTTTACTGTTTTAAAATTACATTATCGAATCATTCTATTAATTGTTTGTTGTTTAATTGAAAATAAAAGGAGCATTTGAAGACCTTTGTGAAGGTTTTGTATTGCGCGAAAAACAGAGGAGAGCCTTTGTCGATTGAGGAGCAAAGCAAGCACATTGACTATTCTTGCAATATTGACAATGAGGATTCCCATGAATTGTTCAAGCAAGATGATGCTGAAGTAAAGAGCGAAGAAAAAGCCAGGAAGGAAGCACACACCAAGATGAATGCTGACAAAAAGAGGGCTCGTAGTGGTCGTGGAGGTGAAGGTAGTAGTAGTGGTGGTGTTCCTAAATGGGGTCGGGGTCGTGGTCGGGGTCGTGGTGGTGAATGAATGCAGTCTCTAGTTTATTTATTTATGTTGTGTTAAGGTTAATGGTTGAACAAATGTTTTCTTTTTAAGGTTTATGGGACATGTTTTCGTATTTTGGACAACAAGTGTTGGATTTCTAGTTGTTGAATGAATGGTTTTTTTAGATATGTAAAATTTGAATACTTATGCCGGCATGATTTTTTTAAGTTACATTGCCGACTATACCAGGGCCGGCAAGGTTGTGAACTGTCAGACTGCTGGCCCTGACAGTAGAAATTATTTGCATACCAGGGTCGGCAAGGTAATCAGATCAATACCAAGCCGACTTCTATACAGCCGACGGGGTATTATGTTATTGACCCTGTCGGCTATGTGTTGCAGAAAATACCTACTCCTGATGCCTAAAATCGTCATAAGGTCGGCATGGTAACAAAATTACGACCTTGCCGACAAGATAATGACTGGCATGCTAATGACCAAATACCATTCCGGCGATTACACAGAAGAAATTGAACTCCTGGTGCCTAAAATCATCATAAGGTCGGCATGGTTTTAAAATACGTTCCTGCCGACTTTAAGGTACACGGCACACTAATAACTAAATACCTTTCCGACAGTTATTCAGAAGAAATTGAACTCCTGATGCCTAAAATCATCATAAGGTCGACATGGTTTTAAAACACGACCCTTCCGACTTTAAGGTTGCCGACACCCTAATAACCAAATACCCTTCCGACAGGTATTCAGAAGAAAACCAACTCCTGATACCTAAAATCATCATAAGGTCGGCATGGTAACAAATATAGACCCTGACAACTATGTAATACTCGGCATATTGTGGAAACAAAAACCGCGCCGGCGAATTCAAAATTCAAATTTTTGCAAGTACAATTGCATTGATTGACTTGTACTTGGGCACTATAACCTCCAAATTTGGGCACCATCCTATAAGTACACTAGTTCTCTCTACAAAACACCACACACTTATTTGCATATACTCAACAAAGCTCATATCATTATACACTCCATATAACTCTCCCAATACCTCTACATACAACAATGACATCATTTGATTCAAATGAAGATTTGGCAATCACCAAAGCGTGGTACGCGGAAACTAGAGTAAGACATGCGTCCTCCGAAAGGGTGGATGCCGTTACCTTTTGGGCTAGGGTACACAAAAAATTTAGGCAAGACTTTGGGAATACTAATAGAAGAAGTTTTCAACAAGTCCATGATAGGCACTTAGTCATTGAAAATGCGATACTTTCTTTTTTAGCTCTCCAACCTCGGATATTTAATGCTTCCCACTTCAACTTGTCCATTGAACAATTTGTAAGTATGTTTGTGGTTTATGGTACGTGATCCATGTTGTTTGATCTTCCTACTAAACACCACTAACAAAGAAAGTTTGTGTTCTATTTTTGTAGCATGAAGCCGTGAAAACGCGCTACTTGGAAGAAAAGGGGAAGCATTCGCTTTTGGTGCAAGCTATCACTTCATGATTGACAAAATCCCGGAGTATGCACCGGACTTCATGGAGGCCGGAGATGAATGGGATTTCTCCGACGAAGCTTGATGGTTTTGGTGTAGGTTTTGTGGGTAGATCTCTATGTAAACCCTCACGAGACTATAACTCGTCCATTAGGGTCGCCTAGGGGTTCAAAGGCTTGATGCACATGTTAAGTGCATTCATTTTTCCGTCGACAAGGATTTAGATTTTATGTTTCAATCAATGTAGTAACAAAAATTGCATAAATAAAGTGAATTGCATATGTCAAAATTCAGTTTTCTTTTGGGGATATCTAAACTCGATAAGGTTATAAGTTATTTTCTTGTCGACTTTTCAACCGCCGGCATTGTGTTGAAGTTATTTGTGTGCCGACTATTAGTCAGTCAGCAGGGTAAGAATACATGTCGACTATAATATAGTCGGCAGTGTAACAAATATTTATATGCCGACAATAAGATTGCTGGCCCAGGATAGTCGGCATGTTCTTCATTCATAGACCACGCCGACGTAAAATAGTCGGCATTTTCTTAATCCAAGGACCATACCGGCTTCTACCCGTCGGCATATTCTCCATCCGTCGATCTTGCCGACTTTTCATAATTTCATTATTTATTGTGTTGATTTCTTCTTTGATTTTAGTATGATTTCATACAACAGCTTTGCAATCCCCTTCTTAGAAGTGTCTGGGTAGTGTGCTTTCATTTCCGTTGCAAGACATATTCTCAAAACAAAAAAATTTCATCATAAATCTTCCCGCAAAAGTTCAATCAAAAACAAAATTTTCATAACTTAAATTCCTAAGTTTCAATCTATTCAATTGATTAATTTAAATGGAATTAATTAATCTAATCAGATTTTTTTAGTGTTAATTAAATAAGGGTATATTAACCATTTAGAAAATATATGGTTAAGGGATGGCTTGATTTTACTTCAAAATGACCAGATTGTCTCATTAGGTATACCCCAACTAATCTGGGTATACCCCAATCAAACCAGGTTAACAAACCCTAGATAACTTATTAATTTGATCGCAAATGTGAAGTACTAGAATGGAAGGAAACTACCATGTCCAATTGTTCGAGGTAGCAGCAGAAGAAAATCATCACGATGCAAAAATATTACAAGAAAATCAATTGAAGTAGAATTGTGTCGATTAACTGCGCACTACATTGTACAGCGTGGCTACTGTCGGAAGAAATCTAGAAGAATACCAAGCAAAATTCAGGTGATTGCTACATAATGGCTAATGTTTTATTAACAAGCATATAATTGTAAGTTGAACTTCAAGTAAACGTTGGTTTTTTAACTTTGTCTTTTTTTTTGAAGCAGTTTTTTAACTTGAGAACGGATCTGTTGACAGGCTCCTTTTCTACAATATCTAACAGTGTATCTCAGCTGTCCGATTCCAATACATGAACGACATAGATTTCATAGATTAAACAAACTAGTTGATGGATATTAACGACCCGATTAAATTTCCGCCTAATTTTTTATTTTATTTTCTAATATTTTTCGGTGATTTTGTTTTCTATTCACGTGTGTTCCATCGTCTTTTCCTTCAGAAGCTTTTCGGTTCATCTTTCCAACTCTCTGTGAAAAATATGAACAAATATTTTTTTATCCTTCTTCTAGATCTATAATACGAAGAATTGATTCACACCCGGTATCCTTTCTAAATCTCATTCGTCAAAGGTAATGACGATATTAATAATTCTCTTTTCTTCTTTAGGGTTTGATTCAGTAAATATTTAGCCTAGGGTTTTAGCGGATTCTATACTGAACGTGATTGTTTTGTAGGAATTTATTAAATCAATGCTAGATGTTTTATTATCATAGTGGAAATAGTTGTTTCTAGCTTATTGTATGTTGTTCTTTTCAACTCACTGAATCATGAGAATTCTAACGTGATTATGTTAACAGATCTCTTATCATACGTAGTTTTATGATTTATCATCCTATAAATATAAAATCAGAACTTTGATTTCTTTGTTTTTCGATTGTACTAATTACACTATTCTTTGTCTACTCAACAGAGGAATGGAAACTACTATTGGAAATAATGAAACTGGTTGTAATGATATGTCATCCAAAGATCTCAAACCAGCAGTTGGTTTGGAATTTTCTTCTATTGAAATAGCTGATTTATTCTACAAAGAATATGGGAGAAGCAAGGGATTTTCTACACGTAAGACATCATCATATGCCAGTGCGAATAGGGGAGGTATAAGTAAAGTTATATTTGTTTGTGGTTGTGAAGGTGTCTACGGTAAAGATCCTAATTATGATGATTCAAATAGTTTTGACGATGATGAAGTCGAACAGGAGGTTGTGAAGAGGAAAAAGAACACTTCAACCATGAGAACAAATTGTAAAGCTATGATGCGTATAGCTTTGGATGTAAAATGTAAGATATGGTATACAAATGCATTTGTGGATGAACACAATCATGTTATGGTCTCTCCTAAAAAGAGAGTTCTCATGAGGTCAAACAAGTATATGCTAAGTGAAGCTAACAGCTTGGCTGGGGCATTTAACAAAAATAGGCTCCCAGTTGGTAAGATTGCATCATTATTCGGGCATAGTGAAAATAATACATTCACTCCTAGGGAGGTTTACAATCATTTGAGGATGGTTAGGAAATCTCTATTAGATGTTGGAGATGCAGAAGCCTTGCTTGACTACTTCAGGAAAAGAACAATTGAGAACCCCAGTTTTTATTATGCAATACAAGTTGATGAAGTAGGGAGGGCAGAAAATTTGTTTTGGGTTGATGCACGTTCGCGGATGGCATATAGTCGTTTTGCAGATGCTGTAACGTTCGATACAACATATAGGACCAACAAATATAATATGCCCTTTGCTCCTTTTATAGGTACGAATTTGGATTTGCATTACTCGGAGATAAGACAAAAGAGACTTTTACATGGTTGTTTAAGACGCGGCTTGAAGAAATGGGAGGTACTCCTCCAATTTCTATACTTACTGATCAGGATCAAGCCATAACAATTGCGATTGCTACGGTACTCCCTAATACCCGTCATCGTTTTTTTTGTGTCATATTAAGAATAGATTTGGAGAGAAGCTAAGTCACGTATTCTTTAAGAAATCGAAGTTTAAGCGAACAGTTAAAAGCGGTTACTCGGTTTACATATACAATTGAGGATTTTTAAAATCAATGGAACTCCATGCTAATAGAGTTTGATTTGACAGAGCATGAATGGTGTTTGTACCATATTAAAAAGGTGTATGGATATTGACTTATTATTGAAGCTCATTTCGTTTATCATGGAAACACAACTGGCTTATTTGGGAAGCCCAATTGGCTTATTATTGAAGCCCATTTTGTTTATTATAGAAACACAACTGGCTTATTTGGGAAGCCCAATTGGCTTATTATTGAAGCCCATTTCGTTTATTATAGAAACACAACTGGCTTATTTTGGATGCCCAGTTGGCTTATTATTGAAGCCCATTTCGTTTATTATAGAAACACAACTGGCTTATTTTGGATGCCAAGTTGGCTTATTATTGAAGCTTAGTTGGTTTATTATGGAAACCATTTTCGCTTATTATGGAGGCCCAAAGACCCATGGATTGACACGTAGAACCCATGGTTCGGTCCACCAAGCCAAATTATCCTTTCCCCAAGAAAAAGGTTTTAATTTGGATATTTAAAGATGAATATTGGCTTTGGAATTATCAAGGATAATTATGGTTATATTAAATCCTAACAAAAAGAGGATAATATTACCATGAGATAATTATCTTGGGTAGTTATAGTTAATATTTAAGATAATAATAGAAATCCTAACATAAAGAGGATATTTATCTTTAGTTTTAACTATTATTTAAAATAATAATTAAGGTAAATGCTAAACCCTAACAGAATGAGGAAGGGATTAGTTTAGATGTTATAGTTATTTAAGATAATTATAATTCCTATGAGAGAGGATAATTATTATTCAAGATAATAATTAAGGATAAATAAGGATTATGATAGTTGTTTGAGGAATAACAAATTTTATCATGAATCTGGTTGTTTTCTTGGATTTATACAGGAGGAAAGTTATTAAAATAACTCTGAAAACCCTAAAGATGGACCTACTTTCTGCCTATAAATAGAGGCTAAATCCTAACTCAAAAGGTACATATTTTCTAATCCTTTTCCACACAATACACCTGTGAAGAAACTCTCTCTGACTTTAGCATCGGAGTGTTTTTTTGCAGGTACCCCCGCCATTCAATATCATTCATATCAGCAACTTTATAGATTTGAATCAGTAGCTGGAGATAAATCAATCTACAATCAATCATAATTTTTTCAACATCTTTGGTGGAATCAAATCAACGATGGAGATTTAAACCGTCTACACATATCTCGAAGAGTGTTGGGATGAATATTTTTGCACCAACAAATGGCTTAAAGACCTGTACGATATCCGTGAAAAATGGATTTCGTCTTATAATAGAAGTACTTTTTTGCCGGGATGAATACAACACAGAGAAGTGAAAGTATTAATTCATTTTTTTATCACTATGTGAATTCTAGGACATCTCTACGACAATTAGTCGAAAGTTGTGATCAGGCACTGGAAAGAATGTATGTTAGAGAAAGGGAAGAAGACTACAAGTCTATCCACATGAAGCGTATATTTGCCTCACAAGATTTATTGGTAAGGCATGCATCTAAGGTTTTTACTCGCGTTATCTTTAACAAAGTTCATGACGAGTTTAATGCGTCTTTGAAGTATCAATCAAAAATAATTGAGGTCAATGGTGATGAGCACTCTTATAAAGTATTCTGGAAAGTAGACGAAGATATAGTGGAAGAATTTCCGTTAAAGATTAATGCGTTAACCAAAAGTGGTACATGTGGTTGCCAAAATTTTGAATTCAAGGGGATATCATGTAGACATTTGCATCATATTTTAGTATCTCGCCTTTACGAGACAGAGATTCCACCTCATTTTATAATGGAAAGGTGGACAATAAATGCTAACAAGTGTGCGGTTTTAGGTTCTGATCGCTTGGAAATAAATGATGATAAGGTTGGAATTGAAGCCATGCGGATCAGTCATTGTTGCCGACGATCATCTAAGCTAGCGTACATGTTTTTGGGTAAATCAGAAAAAGCATACGAGATGGCAATGGATTTTCTTAACCAAGCATTTGAGAAGGCTAGAGAGATAGACAATGTTGAACTTGAAAAAGAACATGGTGAAGACATAACTATTGATCAGGCATGCACCAACGCTGTAGAGGTACCTGACGATGTTTCGAATGCTACTACCGCTGCTAAGATGATCTTGGGTGATCCACGCATCTCCCAGACGAAAGGTAGGAATCCTGAAAAGGGGAAAACAAATGTTGCAGAAAATTCGTGCTTGCAGAGTGGTATAGAACTGTGCCAGACAAGAAAAAACCTAGAACTTACAAGTACTTCAAGTATGAAGGTCACGACCCTCGTACTTGCAAACAAAAAAAAGCTGATCAGTTAGCTGCTGCTAGTGCTAACAGTGGTAGTGGTACTGCGTGAAGTTTACTAGTTAATTTACGTAAGCTACGATTATGTTAAGTGCGAATTTAAGTACTGTTTCTTATTATTTTGCTTCTTATTTCGTTATTTTGACATTTTCTTGCTAAGTTTTTTCTTTACGTACGCTATGTATGCTTTGAATTTATATAATTGATGAATCTCTTGGTGTTATAATTCCAAACTCTTACTATTAACACTCTCTAGTTAGTACATTGCAATGGGATGAAATTCTGAGTCTGGATAATTAAACACTGAGATGCCGGGAAAAGTATTGCTGCACACAAATCTTGCAAATGAGATGTCGGGAAAAGTATTGATGCACACAAATCTTGCAAATGAGATGCCGGGAAACGATAAGTTTCTAGAACACCATTCTTCCGCGGGCAAATTGGTTTTTTAGTAAACCAAGAACAGGTAATAATTGGGTTTCCAAAACAGTCTCTTATGACGAGTTCATGCCTTGCGATTTTTCCATTCTCTATAAAGTAACCACCAGCATTGAGTGAATGAAAGACCAGAGGGGAAACACAAATATCTCGACTCACTAAAATAGTGTTCATGCGCAAAATGTTCAAATTGAAATTTGAGTTGGTACAAGAAGAGGAGAAGAGGGGAAAAAACCCTAGAGAAGAAGAGGGAAAAACAACCCAATATTAATCTCGCCAACACCTTTGATGATCGAGCTTTAGAAAGAAAGTAGAGTTTCCAACACCATTTATTTCTTTTCCATGTTCATATTTGTGAAGTAGGAGCGAAAGAGACGAACAACTGGATAGGCTTCCGTGGAAAGGAAAAGAAGAAGTCAAACTGTCAGGCACGTGTGGAAGAATGAAATTTTAGCTAAAGGAATAGAAAAATATAAAAGAATGGCTGAAAATTCTGTCCGGGTCCTAGATATCCATCAAATGAATGTTAAAGTTTATAAAATCTGAAGCGTCGATGCGAATGGTTTAGACAGTTTTGATACATTGGCAGATCTTGTAAAAAACAAGCCTCTCAATAGATTTAACTTTGTCATTTTCTCTTTTGGTCAATACTTATTCTTTTTCCCATTTCTAATTCTTTAACTCTGTGATTTTCACGTAGAGACTATAATAGAGGCTGTGACTTCTATTCTAGTAGGATTTTGTGTTGTCGTAGTTTTCAAGGAGAACAAGGTTGGAAACTAACAAAACTCTACTGCATACTGGATACCTCACGTAGATAAGCTTGATAGTTTGAGTTTTACACTGTAGCCGAACAATCCAAAATGTGTAGTCGAACGGTCGAAACAGTTTCATTGCAGCACTTGAATCATCCAGACTATTAGCACCCTCCTCTCGCATGTCTTATTTGAGTATAAAAGGTGATATGGGAATCTAAACTCCAGAAATATTTTTTTGATACGGGGAAAGCTTGTCATCAAACCCACCCAATATTGACTGAGGTCAATTATGTTTGACCGAAGTCAGCTCTGTCTCTAGTAAAAGTGGCTTTTCCCCTATTAATTATCATTGATAACACAAAGAACAATTAATAATATGATTTCAGGTGATTTTCCTCTGTTGTGGTGAAAAGCTGAACAAAGCTCTCTGCTGAGAGCTTCTGGCCCCACCAGAATATATTTCAGCCAATAGAAACATCCCGTTATTTCACACCAGCAATATTTCGTCCCGGAACACCACCGAGTTTATTTTACTATTTAGGATTTTTGCTATCCACCGATCAGACCTAAAACAAAAAAAAATCACGTATAAACCTTTTATTTCTTTTTCTCATCTCTCTTTTCTACCTCTCTGTTAGCATAAACCCTAGATTTGTCTTCCGTGTTTCAACTAAAACCTAAACATCAAAACAATAAAAATCATGGTGATTGAGACTTAAGCGCAAATGTAAAAGAGGTAATACAAAAGTTTCAACATAGAAACATCTCGCTGTTTTTTTCTTTGTCTCCTGTTCCATTTTGGTTTTGATTTTGTTGATTTTTCTATTTTGCAGGTGATTGCGTATTTCTGTTTTCGGAATAGTTTTTGGATTGGATTTATGATTATATGTTTGATGGTGTTTCATTGTATCAGGCTTAAAGTTGGAAAATCTAACTCCGGAGAGGAAGAATAGCCAAATAAACGCTCAGATAAAACTCAAAGCCTGCCGTTTAGTAAATCCGAGCCCTTTTCTTTATTAATCCATTTTATTTTATTTTTTCGTAAAATTTGTCCCAATTTGTAGGTCACGATTTTGATAATCTTTTTATTGTTATTTTAACTCCAGTAATGAATCATTTGTAGGTCAGGATTTTGTTTGTTTAACTGAGTCCACTAAATTTGATTTTCTGTTCTTTTGTTGATACTACAGGGTTGAGGTACTAACATGGCCGCCATTGAGCTATGCCAGAAGTTTGGAAGTGGTTTACCACCGAGTTTTTATTAACCGACTCACTAAATGTTTCTACACTACTTGGAGATCGTACTAAAGTTGGTAAATTCAACTAAACTCATCATCGGCATATCATTTACAGACTGGTACTTATTTTCTTCTAATTTTTCAATATTTGGGACATATATATATTCTTGGGGGTAGTCTTTCAGAATAGCTAGGTAGTCTAGCTGCGTGCCTTGCTCACATTAAATTTAAATTAGCCTAGAACTCAAAACAAAAATATGGAAGATGAATGTATGTTTAGCAGTCAAATGAGATTTGCAAGTTCTGTTTTTAAGAATTCTTTTATGATAATTGTTGATATTGGATTCTGGCATGAGCCGCCCATGCTTTTTGAAATACGATATTTAAAGATTTTGGAGGTGATTGATTGTCACTCACGCTAATGATTTCATGGTGATAGGAATTCTTTAAAGGGACAACTTTATATGCATTCAAGGGGATGGTTGGGCGTACTGTACCTATTGAACTCCATATAACAATAGTGTGTGATACCGTCCATAATGGAAGGTGGTATTCTCGGTGCTTCAAGAAACTTCAGTGGCTTTAACTAAACACTTTGATGTGTCCAAATGGGTTTTGTCTAACCCAACACCTGTACCTCTTGGAGTAAAACATTGATGAGGTATGCATATCTAATAGTTCGTAAATCTTTGTCTCAAAAATGTAGTGCTCTCCCATCTAAAACGTAAAGCAATCACGGGGAGATAATATGTTTCCTGAATACATAAATTATTGGTAAAAGGGGAAGTTCTCTGTTGCACCTTGGTTGATCTAGCACTCATTATATTTTGAGTATGCCCTATCTTCTTAGTTGTTGTATGGATAAAGCTGCCAGTGTAGGACGTGAATACAACAGAATCAAAGCAACAACAAAATTTCTCGCAAGTATCTTAACTTATTTTGCTCTTAATAATTTTTTGAATTTAGCATGAAATGTATAAGATAAGAGGTTGTGATATCATCAACAGAAAATGGGTCATTTGTCCAAATATTTTTAAAATATGGTTCAAATGGACGAGTAAAAATTAGTTTGGGTGAAATGGACTCTAAAAAAATAGCAAGGATGAAACTGAATTCATCCTGACTTAAACTTAGAAAATAGTAAGGATGAAACTGGATGCATCCTGATGTAAATTAAAAATAAGAAAAAGTATTTGAAAATGGGTTGGATGAAACTGATTACATCCTGGTTATTTTTATATTTTTGTCCATTTAAACAGTATCAAAATCTAAATGTCCTTTTCATCCAAAAATTGGTGATTTTGGTCTTTTTAACCAATTTTGTGTATCATCAACTAATCGGTTAAGTATCATCATGATATGTCGTATGGTGCCATTATGGAGCTCAGATACTGGATGTTGATTAGCAATCGACTCTTAATTGGTGAGGTTGCAATGTGTTGGCTCAAAATTGTTCTAAAAAAAATATAAGTTGTGATTGTATTTGTACCATTTGCAAACCTATTAAAGTGAAATGATCAACTATTGCAGGTTAGGAACCAAGGGCCGAAGTACATGGATGCCGGTGCATCCATGGGAGTTTGGAATCCAATGGCACTGTGATCTATCAGATGTCACTGTGAACACATAAATCACGAAGGCACCTATATGTTCACAAAAAATATTCGCACTCTAGGTACGGACTTGCACTGATGATACAATGGCATTGATTCCTTGGCTCCAAACCTTCGGGTTTATCATAGCCTCATCCAATAACATCGAGAGGGGCGTTTACGTAGGGGAAGATAAAGAAAACGAAGCATAAAAGTAAAACTCATGGAGCGTTAGGAAAATATAAAGTGCTGAAATGTAAATAAGACTAGGATTTACGTGGTTCAGCACTAAGGCCTACATCCACGGGGTTGTTGTTTCACTATATACTTGATGGTTACAAAGATAATCGAGTGACTTTGGGGTTTACATAGATCTGTATATGGTAAAGGACTAACTTACACTCACAATTTCTCTCTCCATCCCTTCCTCAATTTTCCGATCCCCTTACTCTTGGTGGAGAGGGGGTATTTATAGGGTTAGAGTGTGGGACCCATCTCTAAGGACCGTTGGAACCTTATCTTCTTGTGTTCTGTGTCCATCACGCGGGGGTCTTCGTTTATTACTTCATCACGCAGAGTCGTCCTCGTTCGTTCCACGGGTTGATCGACACGTATGCTGCTCAGAGTGTTTAATGCGGGTAGTTGAGGTGCCTGCTCGTGTCAGGCAAGTGTCTTCTGCCCCTGTCACATCCATGTCAGTTCATTTTCTCTCCACCGTTGATCTTGGATTCTTTTGGGGATGAGATAAAGTAACTCTTCGGGAGTTATCTGGTGCTCCGCAGTACATCGTGTTACCGGTACGTCTTTTTAACTTCTGTACTTAGATTTGTTCGGGCAAAGATCCAACGTCGGCGGGATGGGCATCTTGGCTGTGGGCACATGTCATCACGCTTTGATGACTTTGTCTGCATGCTCTCCACGTATTTTCCTATATACACGTGTTTGATGATGAAATATGTGCACACAATTTGCCCCTTTTCTTCGGGCTTGAGTGTTTAGTGGGAGCATTGAAGAAAACAGTCGTTACATATTCTTCCTCTCTCCTAATAACTTCTCCTAGATACTTGGGCATGTTTTTTATTCGTGCATTAACTGCTCATTTAATGGGCACGTTTCCCATTCCTCCCTTAACTTCCTTCTCTTTCTTTCGAGTATATTAAGGAGGGGAGGAAAATTAATTTCATTCTCCTTCGAAAATTAATTTCATTCTCTGTCATTCTTTGTTCTTCAACCATTAAATTCTCTGTCTTAGCATTAATCACGCTCCCTTCTTCATTGTTTCTGGTTTGTTTCATTATCTGTCAGTCTTCATTCTTTGTTCCTCGACCATTAAATCCTCTGTCTTAGCATTAATCACGCTCCCTTCTTCATTGTTTCTGGTTTGTTGTCCTCTTCCTGCTGCTGTTTGTGGTGGTAAGGTTTCTTTTCTTTGTTCCTTTTGTTTTAAGCTGTGTTGGTTGTAAATTTTCTGTTGTTGATCGTATTGTAGCCTCCCCTTTATGCTGTTGTCGTCCCTTGTTTGTGATGAAGAACCCTTTTCTGATGCTTGTATGCTAGTTTTCCCCTGTTCTTCGTCTCAAATCGAGGAGGCCATTGTTTTACGTGTATTGATTGTAATTTTGAGTTTGGGGTTTTAGGGTTTCTGTGCTATGTTGAGATGGACTGCTAATTTTGTGGTTTTTTTTTTTGATCTTTGGTGATGACCTTGTGTTTGTTTCTAACTTTTTTATGTTGTATCTCTTCGCAGCCATGTCCGACCGTCCGTAGCTTCCTTATCAAACTCCGGGTTATAGTCTACCGAGATCCCCTCCGCGCAGAGAGTCTCAAATGGATCCCTGTGGTATCAGAGTTTCTTCTTCAGGCGCGAAGGCCTCTCCTCCTAGGAAAGATGGTCCCTCAAAAAATCCTTCCGGGTCTCGAAAAGCTTCCGACCGTGCGGTTTCTCGTCCTCGTGATGACGTTAGGTGTGCTCAGACACCTCCTCGTGTTGTTGCCTTTGATGTTCCTCCTCTGCGTTCGGTAGTGTCTGTGCAGCACCCTCTACCGCCGCCTCCAGTACTTCCTCTCAAAGGGAAGAACACCAAAGGTTGTGTCCCGAGGACTGAATCGTCTAAGAATCCCTCTTTGAAAAGACGAGCTTCCGAGGCTTTTGTTGGTTCGTCCGGCCCCGCGGAACAGGATGAGGCTGCCCCGGTGATACGCAGTGTTTCGGTCAGCAAGAAGAAAGTGACGTTCAAGCATATTGACCTTGAAGTTTTCAAGGAAAAGCATGAGCTTCAAGCCTTCGAGGTTCGTTTCTATGCCCCTGAGGATGATATTACTTATGAGCTCCTCTCGAAGTATCAGTTTGACGAGTTCCATTTGTTGACTACGGTTGGAGCTTTCGAGGCGGGTCTTATGCTGCCGTTGTACAAGTCTGGCGACTCCTTCTATTACGATGTGCTTGCTGGTCGTGAAGGCTCTTCTACCAATACTCACAGCCGTTCTGTGTCGCAATTATCGGGGAATTATCTCCGTGCACTGAAGGAGTGTTATCTGCGGAGTAAGGGACAGACGACGATGACATGTTACGTTCCAAATCCCGCAGAGAGGGAATGGTATACTCCCTAAAACTTAAACAACTCTTTTGGTGATTACGTCAATAGTAGGAATCGTAAACCGTGGAGTGTTAGCCTTCGGAATCTCGCTGCTCCTCGGGGTGAAATTCGTCTGTTAAGTGAGGTCAGCGATGCCAAACTGAAGTATGTTCCAGGCACCGAGGGGTCTAGTCAGCGGAAACTTTTTCCGGCACGTGAGAGGATCAAGCGTGACCATGACTACGAGTGGCACGCTACTATAATCGAAGTTGTTGGTCCTTGGGAGTACGGTTGGATTCCCGGTCCATGCGGTTGGCGTCCTTCTGGGAGTAGCAGGCCACGTGAATCTCCTCCTGCTCGTTATGGAGATTTCTGTCCCTGGCGTTTAAACTTCGCAGGTATGAACTTTCCTTATGCCCTCGACGTCGTTGAAGGAGACGAGGAGGAAGGTTCTGGTGCTATACTTCCACCGAAGAGTGCCACTACTGCTAAGGTATGGTTATTGCAGTTTCTGGCCGCGCCTGTTCGGAAAGTAACTCTGTGGAAAGTAACTTGTTGGGAAAGTAACTCTGTGGAACATGTGTTGGTTTGCAGGTTTCGAAGAAGAAAAATATTGGGCCGAAGCAGTCTTCTACCATTGTGATGGGTGAGGCTGAGGTTCATGAAGAAGTTACCAGTCCGGTAAACGAAGAGTTTTCTGAGGATGAGATTTCTGATGGGGAAGAACGTACTGATACTTCCCCCCTAATGTCGAGGAGGAAATTGGTGCGGGTTTTGAAGGTGATGGAGGAAATAATGCCACGGTAGCTGATGGCAGTGTTATCGCTGATATGTCAGTTCCTGCTGGTGATGCTGCGGGAACTCTCCCCCCATGTCTCAAGAGTTCTCTTTTGGACGGGTTTATTCCGCAGGGGATCTCCTTGACGATGCTCTTGATTTTCCTGAAGACTTCTCTCTACTTTCCCCCAATGATGATTGGGATGTGCTCGGGGGGTCTGGTAAGGAAGACGCTGCTGTTCAGGATGGAGGCGCGGGTGATGCCGAAACTTGTGTTGATGAGGCAATATCAGCCAAGGGGAAGTCCGTGGTTGATTCGCCTTCTGAGGATTTCCCTCATTCGCTGACATTTGAGGGTGAGGACGCCATAATGGATTGGCTTAAGAAAAAGGGTTTGCTGTTTTTCCCTCATCCTGCCCCGGTGGTTGCTGGTGAAAAGGATTCCGATGCTTATACCCGTCGGATGATGGAACTGTCTTCCATGGCGCGGGTATCTGAGATGTGGGGGAAAAGTTTGAGTGTTCCCGAAGCTACCCTTGTACCTGAGCCTCCTACTTCTGTCGAGGATATGATGGCCATAGCCGACGGTTACGAATATGGTTTTCCTCAGCAGCGTGTCTAGGAGGTAAGTCTTCGTACATATCTCTTCGTGACGATTGAATCCTTCGGCGTAATAATGTTTGCCGTTTTGATGTGTAGATGATGAGGAGTGAGCATTGTAACCATGTGCTGTATCAATTCTTTAAGGAGAAATCTTTGAAGCTGGAGGCTAAGCTTCGTCACAGAGAAAAGGAATTATCTGCGGCTGAGGTAGAAATAGAAGAACTAAAGAGAAGCCTTAAAGAGAAAGAAAGGCCGGGTGAAGCGGAGGCTGGGCTTCGTTCAGAGCTTGCTGTCGTTCGCGCTGAGTTAGAGCAAACTCGCGGCCAAGTTTCAGCTTTCACAGGTTTGATTCTTTTTCCTATTTTACCCTCGCAGTGCGTCGTAATTCCTCTATATTCCTTAGTTGTTCTGTCTGAGTCTCCTCACCCTATCTCCAGTGGGTGGCGTCCCCGAGGTTATATGGCTTCGAAACGAAAGGGCACGGCAAAAATCTCGTATCAAAGAGATGGTCGAGAAAATTAAGAGTGAAGCCAAAAAGTGGGACGCTCGGGCTGAGGTATGGCGCGCAAGGCATGTTCAAATGGTTGATATGCAGAATATGTATAACCATGACCGTACTTTGTTCAATTGTACGCTGCTGTGGACACGTAAGAATCTGCGGGAATCCCGTGAGTGAACTTCATTGTTGGTGTCTAGGATACATCTTCTGGAAGAGGAATTACGAAAGGCTCGCTCCCTTCCTTTTCCGGGAGTTAATGAGAGCATGCTGTGTCTTAC
This sequence comes from Papaver somniferum, assembly GCF_003573695.1. Classification (NCBI taxonomy): domain Eukaryota; kingdom Viridiplantae; phylum Streptophyta; class Magnoliopsida; order Ranunculales; family Papaveraceae; genus Papaver; species Papaver somniferum. The sequence continues at coordinate 51,005,224 of NC_039361.1, read as the reverse complement.
CAGAGAACGAGACGATGCCCAAGCCGAAGTTTGGGCTCTAAGCAAGGCCCTTGCTGCGTCTCGCGCTGAAATAGCACGTCTGGCTGAGTCTGAGAGAAATCTTGAAGTATGTATGTATAGACTTGGCAAAGGGGTATCAGAGATAAACAACAAAGTCAACCATCTTCGTCACATGGATTCGATGAAGCAGGTAGAACTAGATGCCAGTCAATTTACTCTCACCAACCTTCAACTAGATTATAAGAAATTATCCGCGGAATATGACCATCTTGATGAAGCGCGAGATGCGGTTGTTAATGAGTATGAAGAGGCTTCGGCTTGTGTCGAAGGTATAACTCTATTTCATCGAGTGTGATTGTGTCTTTTCTATGCTAACTCCCTTGTGTTGTCTTTTTTCAGAGCTCGAGGGACAACTCCGCGTTGCGAATGAAAAATTTGAAAAGGCTCAATCTTCCTTAGCGCAGCAGGAGGAACAGACTAATCATTTTAAGAGTTTTGCGGCATCCCGCGAAGAGGCCGTTGGTGCAGCTTCTAAAGAAGTGGATCGTCTATCTTCGTTGTTATCCCAAGCCCAACAGCGGACGACAGTTATTATGCATAAGGCTCGGTGTCAATTGGCTGAGGAGACAAACAAGATGCTGGAGAAGATTGAGCTTGGCCTTAAGACCGAGCATGGCCTTGTGAAGAGCTATCCGCGTCGTCCAGTGCCTGCTTCCTTGCCTGGATCCTCGGGACCCTCATCTGGTGGGAGCGTCCCTTCAACTCTTCGGAACAACCCTGCTGATGGGGCGACATCTTCTAAGTAGAGACCGCGGCATCATTATCCTTCCGTTAGATTTTGCTAGTCTTTTGTAAAAAGAATATTTTTGATGTGTATTCCTTGTAAATTTTTGATGTGTAAATTTACAATCCATGGCCTTGCCGCTTTTTGTAACCAACCTTTATGAAATGGATCATTTTTTTGATATACCTGCAATATCAGTTTGTTGTTTATTTTAGGCATTGTGATGAAAGACGCTAAAAACAAAAAGAGTTTTTTAAGTGTTTGGGTGCGATACCGAAGGGAGGTACCTTCGTGATCGGCTTGAGATCTGTCACCCGCTGGCGAACCCTTGGCCAGAGGATTCCCAGACGGTGGGGGACGAGACAACGTTCTAGGATATGGGGTTAAAAAATTTACATACACCAATTCCGTCGACCCGTTTCCTTAAGATTGGTTGGGTATCTCTTTCTGCTGGGTGCCTTCCCCCTGGTCTTACACTTATGGACACTGATGGGGGAGCCCTGAGAGATTGTAGATTAACTACTTTCCCCAATATTGTTGATAATTTGATTTCTTGAATTTTTAGGAAAGCTTGTTTGATTGATAGGTTGAGGCCTGCAATTCCTCGTCCAAAGATAAAAACATGTAGAGCGGTCACGCTGCCTTCTTCTTCTGGTACATCTGCGTTGCTCCTATGGGTAATATGGTTTAAGCCACTTAGCATTCCAAGGATGTCGGAGTACCTCGCCTTTGATATTGCGAAGGTAATAGGAACCGCTTCCCGCAATGTCGTGTATTATAAAGGGTCCTCCCCACGTAGGTGCTAACTTTCCCCATCTCTTTTCTCGTTGATACTGTGGGATAGTTCTTAACACATACTGTCCCTCTACAAAATTCCGAAGCTTGACCTTTTTGTTGTACTCCCTTGCTAGTCTTCGTTGATAATTTTCCATCTTCTGCAATGCTGCTTCCCTTCTTTCTTCTAGGTCGTCCAATCCCTCTAACATCATGTCTGTTGTGAGATTTTTCTCCCATGCTTCGGTCTTTGTGGTTGGCATGAGGACCTCTGTCGGGATGACTGCTTCAGCTCCATAAGTGAGGAGAAACTGGGATTCCCCGGTGGAAGATCTTCTTGTTGTTCTGTATGCCCATAACACATTATGCAACTGTTCACACCATCGCCCCTTATGTTCGTCTAATTTTTTTTTGAGGATAAGGGCGAGGGTCTTGTTGGTAGCTTCCGCTTGTTCGTTGCTTTGAGGGTATATGGGGGTGGACTTGTTTTTCCTTATTTTGAAAGTGTCAAAGAGCATGTCTATGTTTTTCCCCTGTAATTGTTTACCATTATCGGACACGATTTCCACTGGTATGACGAATCTGCAAATAATATTTTGGAATATGAAAGTAAACACGTCCACGTCTCTGATCCTGGCTAAGGCTTTGGCTTCCACCCATTTACTGAAGTATTTCGTGGCTACTATCAAAAATCGTATTTTCCCTGACCCTTCGACGAAAGGCCCGACGATATCTATGCCCCATTTCGCAAATGGCCACGGACTATCTACAGAATTTAATAGTGTTGTCGGCGCGTGTATTTTTTTGGCGAAGCGCTGACATTCTTCACACCGTCGGGACATCCTTGCGGCATCCTGTATCATTGTGGGCCAGTAATATCCTTGCGTTTTTGCTTTGTTGGCTAGTGACCTCATGCCGCTATGATTCCCTGCGTCACCATAATGGATGTCGTTTAGAATTCGGTGCCCCTCTCTCCGGGATAAGCAACGTAGTAATGGCCCGAGGAAGGATTTCTTGTACAGGACCCCATCCCGAAGATCATATCTTCCTACTTTGGAGAGTATTTTCCTAGCTTGTTTATGATCCGCGGGTAAGCTTCCCTTTTCGAGAAACGCATGGATCACCGTTCTCCAATCATCTTCGTTGCTGAAGTCTTCGTCTTGATTTTCTCTTGACAGGATATCTTCTTCGTCAAAATCGTTATGGATGTCTTCTCCTACTTGGTCTTCGATATTTTCTTCCACTGTATCTTGATTGGTAGCGAAGGAGAATTGAGATGCAATCGAAGGCTCGTATACCCTTGTTATTTTAATATCTTCGACGCTTTTATCCTTCAGCATGGATGATATATATGCTAGGGCATCCGCATGCCTGAGATCCTTTCTGCATAAGTGCCGGAATTTGATGTTCGGAATTTGTGACGCCAATGTTTGGACCAAGGCCATGTAAGCTGAGAGGGTGTCATCGTACACATTGTACTCGAGCTATATTTGTCGTATGACAAGCTGCGAATCACTTGTCAGTCTTACATCGATTACCCCCATTTCTATTATTACACGGAGGGCATGTACGACTGCCTCGTATTCAACGATGTTGTTGGTATGCTCTTTGAATTCTAACCTGAGTGCCTGTACAATCTTTTCTCCGGTTGGGGTGGTGATGACAATGCCTATTCCTGCTCCTTCCTTATTTTTGGAACCGTCGACGAAGACTTCCTATTGTCTTTGACTCGCGGGTTCGAGGATATCCATTGGATCTTTGCTTTCTTTTTCGGCTTCTGGTATTCCCTTAATCTCTTCGTCGTTGTCCAGGTAGAGGTCTGCTAAGAAATCCGCCAAAACTTGGGATTTTCGAGAATGTTGAATTTCATGAATGATGTTGAATTGGTCCAGGTGGGTGTTCCACTTGGCTATTCTGCCCACTTTTCCCGCGCTTTTGAGGACTGCTTCCAGTGGTGCTTTGCATGGGACGCGGACGAAGTGAGTTAGGAAGTAGGTTCTCAGCTTTTGAGTATCCCAAACCAATGCTAGGATAAGCTGTTCGATATTTGTGTAGTTCCTTTCCGCAGAATTGAGGGTCTTACTGACGTAATAGATAGGCTGTTCTATCTTCGTATTGGTTTTGACCAACACTGCGCTGACTGCGTCTTCTGTTGCTGCTATGTACAATGCCAAAACCTCATCAGGATCCGGTTTCTGCAGGATCGGAATTGAAGCTAGGTGTTCTTTGATTTTTTGGAAGGCTTCTTCGCATTCTGCGGTCCATTCAAACTTACTCCTTTTTTTGAGAATATTGAAGAAATGTTTGCATTTGTCCGAGGATTGGGCAATAAATCTGCCCAAGGCTGCGATGGACCCATTGAGTTTCTGCACTTCTTTTAAATTCTTCGGGGACGACATTTCTATTATGGCCTGAATCTTTACTGGGTCTACCTCAATGCCCCTTTTTGTTACCAGATACCCGAGGAATTTTCCCGAGGTGACGCCGAAAGTACATTTCTCTGGATTCACTTTCATGTGATGTTTTCTCATTGCTTCGAAGATATCTCTCAGATCCTGGTGGTGATCTTTGCGCAGCTTGCTTTTGACGAGCATATCGTCAACGTAAACTTCTAAGGTACTACCATCCATGGCCTGAAGATAGCATCGACCATTCTTTGGTATGTTTCCCCTGCGTTTCGAAGTCCGAAAGGCATTCTAGTGTAGAAATAAAGGCCATGTGGGGTGTAAAACGCTGTGTGTGGCTGATCTTCTTCTGCCAGGGCTACTTGGTTGTAGCCAGAATGTCCATCCATGAATGACAGCTCTTCATATCCTTCTACCGCCTCTACCAGCTGATCTATGCTTGGCAAGGGATAGCTGTCCTTTGGACATGCCTTGTTGAGGTTAGTAAAATCGATGCATATCCTAACCCCTCCATTTTTCTTAGGAACGACGACCATATTGGAGATCCACGTAGGGTACTTGACTTCCTTGATGAAACCTGCGTCCAGTAGTTTCCTAAGTTCTTTTTCCACGACCTTATGATACTCCGGTGCAACTTTTCTTATTTTTTGCCTGAAAGGTGGTGTGCCTGGTTTGATGCGCAGCTCGTGTTGGATTACTTGTGGGTCAATCCCAGGCATATCTCCTAATTTCCAGGCGAATACATCCGCGTATTCTTTAAGTAATTTGATTAGAGAATCTTCTCTTTTTTCGTCCATTATGGTCCCTACTTTGATCATCTTCGGGTTTTTTTCCGTTCCTATGTTGATTTCTTTTACGGGATCTACTGGCGTGAACACCGGCTTCGGACCCCCGAGAACTGGGACGTTTTTTGATTGCTATTTAGTATGTTTCTGTCCTTCGTTGGCTGTTGAAGTACTTGTCTCTGTGTTTAGGACATTATCATCTTTGGTCAAACCCCTTCCTGTAGTTTCCTTGAGGAACAGGTCTATGGCCTTCTCTTTCGCGGATTCTTTATTTTTAATTCTTCGGGTTTTTCGCTGCTCTTCTTGTTCGTTGTTGATGCGATCCTGAGTGGCTTGGCACTCCCTTGCAGAGACCTGATCTCCCTTGATTTCCATTACTCCCTCAGGTGTAGGGAATCTGAGATATTGGTAGTACGTTGCCGCCACTCCCTTGAGTTTATGTAGCTATTTTCGTCCGATAATGGTGTTGTAGGGGGATGGGGCGTCAACCACGCTGAATCATGTTTCTACTTTCATGGGTCCGGCGTTAACTTGCAACACGATGTCTCCCAATGGCTTTGTGGGTGAACCATTGAATCCGTAGATGGTGTAATAAGAGGTCATCAGCTGTTCTTCATGGAGTTTTATTCGTTTGAATGCGTCGTAGAATAGAACGTTTAATGAGCTTCCCCCGTCTATGAGGATATTTTTGAGGTTACATCCGGCCACTGGTAGTGTGAGGACCAGGGGGTCGTTATGGTCTTCCATGTCCTCTTCGATATCCTCAGCATCGAAAATAATAGGCGAGTCCATCCACTCTTCGTTCTCGTCCACCTCTATCCCATCGATCTTATACAATTCGCAGCGGTCTTCGAACTGCTTCCGTAACCTCTTTCCTATCTGTGCTGTAAGTGAGGGCCCTGCGGCTTCAGAACACGAAATGGTGTTGATTGTGCGGTTCCCTTCTGGAAGCTGGACTGGCTTGGTTCGTTTGGATCTATCCTCGGTGACATCCTTTCGTATGTACTGGTTGAGCTCGCCAGCATCGATTAATTTTTGGATCATTATTTTGAGGTTTTTACATTTTTCGGTCTGGTGTCCGTTGAAGCAGTGATATTCACAATAATCTTTAGACTTCTCGGTTCTCGAGGGTTGTTTTCCCTTAGACCATGGCCACTCCAGGTTTTCCCTTCCTTTGATCTCTCTCAGGATACGAGCATAGCTAGCATTGAGCTTCGTGTAAACTTGATCTTCGAATTTTCGATCGCTTGTTCGTTGTTCGTCCCTTCGTTCCTTCCTGTCTTCGTGAGGCCTCTCCGCTGAACAATTACTTTTGGACCCATTGGTTTGTTCTGCTGAATTGGTACGGTGAGACTTCTGCGTGTATGCCCTAGGGTTTTCACGCTGGATTTCTTCAAGACGAGCGTGCTTTTCAATAATTATTCGAAGATCTCCCTCTGTCTTAGGTACGCTTCCATGAATCTCAACGAATAGTGGACTCATTCGGTCTAATCCCCACTTGTAGCAGTTGATACTTACCACCGGGTCCACACTCCCTATGGCTTGGAAGATCTTGTGCCATCTGTTAGTGTATTCCCTCGTGGTTTCCTTATAGCCGATTGCTAGCGAAAAGAGCTTATCCATTCCAGTATTAACATCCTTGTTGTACATGTAGTTCTTAAGAACTTTTCTGCGAGTTGGTCGTAGGAGTGGATGGAGTCTGGCGGCAAATTATCAAACCAAGACAATGCCGATCCCTTCAGGCTCGATGGGAAGTATCTACAGAGTACTGCGTCGTTTTGACTCCATCTAGCCAAGACACGGTTATAATACCGAATGTGTGCAGCGGGATCACTGGATCCGTCATAGCATTCAAATGTCGGGACAGGGCACTTGAGTGGAATAGGGGTGCTGGCCAGGCGATGAGTTAGGGGCGTGGAGTTAGCCTCTCTCATGACCTCTTCTAACCTTCCCCCGCCTTGTCTACTTTTTAACTGCCTGATCTCTGCCATCATTTCATCACGCAGCTCTTCCATCGCGCGGTGGTGCCCTACGCTCTTCTGCTCGTGATAGCTTGACTCTCCGTCGTTATAATCCGGGTCGGATGCGCTACTACCCCTTGCCGCTTTTCCATTTGCTGCTATGATGACTCTTCGGTCTCGGTTTGGTTCTGGTGCCTTTGAACTTGCTTCATCGAGTTGTTGGCTCGTCTTTGTGCTTAGGGCAATCCGGTCTTTTAAATCCTGGTTTTCTCTGGCTAACAGAGCTACAACATCTGCGTAAATCTTCTGGCTCTTCTTCAATTCCTCAAGCTCGGCCATCAATCGATGTGATTGGTTCGACCCATGATTGGGAGTCCCAGCTCGTGCTACTACGGCAATGGTGCCGCCTTCTTCTATGGTTTGCACTAAAGGTGGGGGAGGTTCAGCTTCGATTGTCGGCATTTCCACATCGGGCGAAGTGCCCATCTGCGGCGTTAGAGCCGTCGGCACAGTTTGATTTTGCTCGTTTGTTGATGGCATTTCGAAGGTCCGCGGGTGCGCGGGTCGGTGTGTTCTGGATTCATCCACCCTTTCTTTTGGTAGGTGAAATTGATTCGTAGCAAAAGTTTTACTGGCTTCCGCAGCCTTTGGGGCAGCCGCTGTTGTACTATACTTTGTTGCCGCTGCTCTGAGGGCCGCGTCTGCGACGGAGTTAGCGTTCATAGGCGAAGTGATTTTCGCAGTGTCCTGCCTCTGACTGGTCATTTTGGCTTTGTCTCCTTTCTGCTTGCTCCGGGTGATGATCGGGGTTGTCCTTGGTGCTTCCTTTGACGTGACTTTGGATTTTCCTGCTTCCTGCATCTTTTCCATCGTGGGTCCTTTTGTCGCTTTCGTTTTCTTTCTGCACAAGGGAATTTCAAACAGCGAGAAACAGAAATGTCCGTGCAGATCGGGTTAGTTTACAAAATTCCTTACTCCAAGACCGGGAAAAACTGCCCGAGGGCCACAGAACTTATAAAAATGCGGATTCATTGAAGGTACGCGGGAACGTAGAAGGATCCCCTTGAAAATGCACGTAGATCTTTTTGAAATTTTTTGAAAGCAACCCACTGGAAAGCCAGGTCCGTACGAGATCTAAAAAATGTAAATCCATGGATCTAAGCGATAAATATTTTAACCAGTTTAAATAGCTTCGACAGATACTGCCAGGACCATCGAAGATAACGGGTGCGTTTTTGAATATAATAAAGTTAACAAAAGGTAAATACTGCTAGAGCTGATGAAATAGAGCAATCATATGCTAATTTAATATGAAATCACATGATAAGATAAATCTTTTACCGGGACGAAGTCCCTGTTTCTAGCGCCAAATTGTGAACACGTAAATCACGAAGGCATCTATATGTTCACAAACAATATTCACACTCTAGGTACGGACTCGCACTGATAATACAATGGCATTGATTCCTTGGCTTCAAACCTTCGGGTTTATCATAGCCTCATCCAATAACTTCGAGAGGGGCGTTTACGTAGGGGAAGATAAAGAAAACGAAGCATAAAAGTAAAACTCATGGAGCGTTAGGCAAATATAAAGTGCTGAAATGTAAATAAGACTGGGATTTACGTGGTTCAGCACTAAGGCCTACATCCACGGGGTTGTTGTTTCACTATATACTTGATGGTTACAAAGATAGTCGAGTGACTTTGGGGTTTACATAGATCTGTATATGGTAAATGACTAACTTACACTCACAATTTCTCTCTCCTTCCCTTCCTCAATTTTCCGATCCCCTTACTCTTGGTGGAGAGGGGGTATTTATAGGGTTAGAGTGTGGGATCCATCTCTGAGGACCGTTGGAACCTTATCTTCTTGTGTTCTGTGTCCATCACGCGGGGGTCTTCGTTTATTACTTCATCACGCAGAGTCGTCCTCGTTCGTTCCACGGGTTAATCGACACGTATGTTGCTCAGAGTGTTTAATGCGGGTAGTTGAGGTGCCTGCTCGTGTCATGCAAGTGTCTTCTGCCCCTGTCACATCCATGTCAGTTCATTTTCTCTCCACCGTTGATCTTGGCTTCTTTTGGGATGAGATAAAGTAACTCTTCGGGAGTTATCTGGTGCTCCGCAGTACATCGTGTTACCGGTACGTCTTTTTAACTTCTGCCCTTAGATTTGTTCGGGCAAAGATCCAACGTCGGGGGGATGGACATCTTGGTTGTGGGCACATGTCATCACGCTTTGATGACTTTGTCTGCATGCTCTCCACGTATGTTCCTATATACACGTGTTTGATGATGAAATATATGCACACAGTCACGGTAAACATATTAGTTTAGTAATTTGTTATATAATTTGCAAATGATTTAATTAAGTCTTCCAAATCTTTATTATAATATATCATCTGTGATAGATTTGCTAATAAAATTAATCTTATTTATTCAAATTTTTGTTTAACCCTTGGTGTCATTATGTATGTAGACTAGATGAAATATGCTAATGTAAATTATGTAGATGAAACATAGTGATGTGAATTCAATGATCCCACTTATGTAACATTGTCATGGAAAATTTTGATATCCTAAGTCATAGGCTGCAATAAAATATTGCTATACAAATTATTTTTCTTAGAAACCTCAATAAAAGATAAGACATCACAGAAGGCACGACGCTACTTGAATACTCATTTGAAAAGTTGTTTTTTTAACATTTTCCTGAAATTTCTGCATTTTGGCACTTGCCGAAACTTGGTACAGTCTATCTGAGCGTGTATTTTTTTTTTCAGATTTACACCTTCGAGATGGATGCGCCAACGGAAGCTAGACGAAGTAAGGATGTATTTATATGGCATGAAATTAATGTGGAGATATAATGGAAAAGGATGCTAAATATGGTGCACCGATGGTGAATATAATTGAAAATGAAAATGAGGGTAGTTCACAAAGTGGAGAACTAAAAAAAACAAAATCAATAACACAGAAAAATACCAGGGAAGAGTAGGAGATGTATTTTGAAATAAATAATCTAACTGTGATGGGGAATGAATATAATTTGAATTTTATTAATCAACTACTTTTAACATTATCATTTTTAATAACTAAATATTTTTATTGCCTATCTATTCTGTTTCATGTTTCAAATTTTGAATCCCAAAAGTTCACTAATATACTAGCAACAGAACATATTTTTCTCTACAAAATATCTAGGCCTGTGCAACGCACGGAGTAACACCTAGTAAAGAGAATTTTGATAAAGTACCACTCTTTCAGGAACCCAACAAAAAGATGCCCCCGTCGTTTTGAAATTCGTTGAAGTACCTTCACGTTAGTTTTCTCATCTAGTGTTAGTTAAGAGTAATTTACTTTACATATTTGCCCTTTACTTATTGCCACATTGATTTTCTACCTCATTTTTTAGGTTCGTCGAGTCCAGTTCAGGATCGTTACATCGTGTTCAGGTTTGTTACATCATTTCCCAAAAAGGGTTCATCATTTCAAAAAAAAATAGGGTTTTTGGTTGGTGGAGAATCGACCTTCTACAACATTTTTAAGGTTCGTCGAGCCCGGTTCAGGATCGTGACAACGCTTTCAGGTTCGTCGTGACCGGTTCAGGATCATTAAACCATTTACAGGATTTTCGGATCATTTACCCGCCCCACCAAGGAGATGTAATTCAGGGGTAAATATGACTTTTTATTGGAAAAATATCTGCCACCTAGCATTTAACTGGATGGAATTTGCCTTTTGAATAAAACGAGGTACTTTAACAAATTTGTAAAAAACGAGGACACTTTTTTAGTGTGATGTGAAAAGTAGGATAATTTATCAAAAATCCCAACAATAAAATCACAATTTTGTTGAAATTTGAAGTGAAACATGGGGATTGAATATCTCCATGCGGGGGCATAAGAAAGTTGGAACCAAGTGAGGCAAAAATAATGATATAAATACTTCACCCGGTTTCATAGTAGTTGATTTTTCATTTTAAGTTTTGTTCCATAAAAATTGATACTTATAAACAAGACAATATTTTCAGAATAATCCTTTTGAACGACTGTCGTTAATGAATTGTAGTATAATGTATAATTTGTGTCCATTGTGGAGGTCATTTAACATGCTTTTCAATGATATAAAGTTTACAAATAATCACGTCATAGTTTGAAAGGATGTCAAAATTAAATTTTACTATTTTTTTAATCTACAAGGATATAATTGGAAAAAAGTACTTAAAAGTATTTATTTCTCCTTATTTCATTAAAAATTGTGCAAAAACCAAAGTATTTATTTGTAACAACTTTTGCAACAATATCTCCCACAGTAATTTTATAACATTTATAAGCGTTATACTCGCCTAACACTTATATTGTAACATATTTTGTAATATTTATGTAACAGTTTTAGATCGGATGGCTGAATTTTGTTTGCAATCAACGATCAAGATTAAAATTAAAAGTTTAAGTGACGGTTTTTTGACCATTTTCATGCCGTATTAGCCGTCAATCGGGTCGACTTCCATTCGTTTTCATCGCTCATAACCGTAGTCGAGGACGATGACTCTCCGATGATTGACTCAATTTCGATAAAAAACGACCATTACCCATTCAATTAAATCGATTAAAAATGAAAAAATATTGTCTCAAGCAATGCATTTTTAGGTCCAATAGTGAAAGTATATAAGGGACTCCCTTCGGTCGTCTCGATAATTTCGTGGCTAAATTGAAGAACTCCAAATATTTGATAGATTGTGCGGCTAATAATATTGGATTTAAAAATGTTCGTATTAAAGAAGAGACCGGTTATAGCATATTTTGCCCGAACTTGGAAATCGATAAGTGGCGGTTTTATTTTTAGTGTTTTTTATAACCATATCGTGATTCAGTATAATAACATTCATTTTGATGATGGAAAACCAATCATTTTAAAACATTATTTTGAGACTTAGTATATGTATCGTTGTGTAATCAGTGTCATTATAACATGGGTTATTTATAATATATTACAAAATGAAAATGTTCTAAAAATTGTTATATCGTGCCATAAGGTGCAAGGATGGACAGGGCCAAACGAGCTTTGCTTTTTCATTGAAATGAAAGTCAAATATAAATTTCAATCATGTTAAATCAAAAGGGTGAAAAATATTTAACGGTTAAGAAAGATTCAAAAAAATATCTTTATGCTGCTTTGATCGGGAACGAAGCTAATTATGAGTTAAGGGTGGCTCTCACTCCCCATAAATTTATAAAATTTTGTAAGTGTCCATTGGCCATTTGGTATTAATCTTCTACTTGAAGTCTTCATCACTTGATTCATCTATGCATTCAGTATTCTTGGCATACTTGGCATCTTTCTTTAGCAAACACTCAGACATAAACTGAAATATCTCATCGAGATCACCAACATTCTTAATAGTTCTGCCCTAGTCTAGTTTCATATGTACAAAGAAATTCCCGATATCATTTGTTGTGTTTTTAACATACGGTAACACGCATATTGAATTTGCTTAGGAGCTCAAGCTTTAAGATAGAATGATCCCTTTTAATTGCATCAACCATGCACTTATGGTCACTTTTAGATAACGAGTTATGTTTTCTAGTATTAAGTGTTAATGCTCTGATCATAATAGGAGTTGTATTATCTCCTTCAGTTTTCATGACTGAATATCCCATTGGAAGCCTCGTATATTGCGATTCAATCATCTCGCAGTATTTACACGGAGGATAAACGAAGAACCACATATAATTTCAATACTTGGAATTACTTTGTTCATGTTAGGGCCCGAAAATTTCTTCGATACTCTCTTAGAGCCATTAATGTTTGCTTTCGAAGTGTCAATTGGTGGTAAAAACCAGCTGATTTATTTTCTTTGTAAAAAAGTGACGAAAACTTGTTAACTTGGAAGAAACCTTCAATAAATTCATTTCTGTAAACGAGGTAAAATTATTTCATTAACTATATCAAACCAATAATTAAGGGGAAAAAACTCAAATCACAGAAGATTAGAAAACCAAAAAATAATAATAAATTAGGCAAAAACACATAAATACATTAACAAAATCGAAATACACAAACAAGATCGGAACAAATAAGTTAGGAAAAAACACATAAATATATCAACAAAATCGACGTATACAAATAAGACCGAAACAGATATATTAGGCAAAACACATAAATACATCTACAAAATCGACATACATAAACAAAGCTCAAGACATGGCATGCAAGAAAAAAAAGAAAAAAAGAAAAGATGGGTTTATCTTATTTGGATGTTGCAAGATGATGTTTTTTTTTTAAATTTCTTCGTAGATCCAAAAGTAAAGACGAGAAAAGTGTGATGTTGAAGGGCTTAGGTGTTTTTGCAAATAAAATGAAAAAGCTAAATGTTTCTAACAAATGAAGGTACTCATGTGGAGATGAAATTTTATGTTAAAGCTTTGACATAGATTCCCGCGACCGTACGAAATGATAACGGCTGGGAGATGATAGATTAATAGTTGCATTAATGTTTTGGTAATGATTAATTCATAATCATTAGTTAATATTATCATTATGTTGAGATTATGGCATAAGTTAATAAATTCGACATTTTAAATATTATTTAATTGTTTTATGTTAAATATCCTTCCTACAACAATTTGGAATATCATTATTATACCGATGTGTTCTAACTCCTGAAGATTCTCATGTGGAGACGAGATTATATGTCAAAGCCATTTACTATAGATTCCTACATCAGTACGAATTGATCCAACGATTGGGAGATGATAGATTAATACTTGAATTGACGCTTTAGTAATGATTAATCCATGATCTTTTTCTTAATGGAAATATGGGCTTTAACAACCCACAATTTATTAAATTACCTCATTAAAATTTAGACTTGAAGGTTACACAATGAAGGAGAATCATCATTCCACCGATTGGAATCATGGTAACATGATAATTCAAGTACTTGATAAAAAAAATACAAATATAATGTATCCCAATATCAAATACAACATTTGTACAAAATAGTTGATCAAAGAGATAGATGATGTAATCCAAACAATGGTCATCTAATTAAACTGCAACCATTTAGAAACTTCTTATTCATTAAGATATAATCCTTCATAAGAGGAATAATATTCTCCTCATATCATCATAATTACAACCCGTTATAGTAGCCATTGATCAACTTTGTAAGAATCTTGATCATCGTCACACCCTCATCTCCTAAAATATACTTGAATATATCGTCAGATCCATTAGAAAACCCAAAAGGCAGTAATAAATCGCTGCCATAGCGAATCTAAAGATCATATGATAAAGAATTGTGATAGAAATATTTGTCATTGAAAACATAAAGGAATACAAAAAACGATATTGTAGTTTCACAAAAAAAAAATTGTTTATACAAACAAGACGTAGTAAACACTTTTATCTAGATTTGCTCGGAAGATTTGAAATCCACATTTAAACCCGCGTAAAATATGATTAGTTTTTTTGGAAATAACGGTTTGGGCGGAAAGAAAGAGAGAAAATAGATATGTTTGGGATATTCAAGCTATCCCCTTTATTAAAATGTTCATTTGGGAAGCGGCTTAATCTATTTTACCAACTAATATGAAGGTTGCAGCCATCTTACCTGATACTCAGATTTCATGTCCTTTGTGTATCTCTGTTGAGGAATCTCTATCTCATATCTTTATCACTTGTAATTTTGTTCCTCATGTTTGGATGCATCTAAATTTTGATATATTTTATGTTACTAATGGTTTAACAAATTTTCATGATTGGCTCAATACTTGGTTTACAGATCATGATACAAATGGACTTGCAATGGACTGCTCAGTCCTTTGTAGTATAGTAAGTTGGCATGTTTGGAAGGCAAGATGTGATATAATGTTCAGAAAAACTAAGCTAGATAGTATGGAAACAACCAAAGTTATAGTTAGGTTCATAAACTGTATCATGAACATAAACAAAATGGATTATGATATTATGCAAAACCTTTACTACAACCCTATAAATGATGAACATCTTAAAATCACAACAGAGGAACCAAACAGAAATGACAGTTTTATGACTTTGAAAATTAACATTGCTTTGTCAATGTCAAATTATAGGGAAAACTTTGTAGTGGGACTAACTATTTCTGATTATGCAGGTAACATTGATGAAGGAAGTGGTAGCTATGCAGACTATCTTACCATAGAAAAGCTTGAGAGAATTGGAGCCAAAAAAGCTTTCTAGTTAGCGGTAAGATGTAGAGGACAAAATGTTATCTTCCAACGCGATTCTGAACCAACACTCACATTGCTAAGGGAAATATATGAAAAGGTTAGGGAAAATAGATACATTATTAGTGAAGATAACACTATAGACCCAAGAACTTGCATAAACTTTAAAATGCATGGTTTTATTTTAAAAAATAGATACCGTATTATTGAGGAAGCTCATTTATCTAGTTTCTGTAACCGGCATGGTCTCAAGAAGGCCTGGTCGGGGGAAAACTTTAGAATCCTAATGAACAATTTAGAATTCCAATTTTGGAACTATCAATGTGACCTATATCTCAATCCTAATTTACAACAAGGTTTTCAAAGGGAAATTATTTCAATGAATGAATGAGGATCCGATCCTTCTTTTCGAGAAAAAAAAAAGGTTAGGAAGGATTTAAGAAAATGTCTTCATGCTGCCTTGATCGGAAACAAAGCTAAGTGTGAGTCAAAGTTGGGTCTCACTCTTCGTGAATTCTTATAGTTTATTAGGTGTTATACAAGTTTTTTACTATTTGGACTGAAAAGAAAAATTATTGTTTTCCCCTTAATCTTTTCTTTTTTCACTTTGCTTCTCATTTGTATTAAAATTCCTATAATTGTCTCTAACTTCGGTTTCAAGTCTTATATATGTTTTTTGAGACAAGAAGGGAAATTCCTCGCCATCTAATATCGTTTAAGGGATCCACTAATAACAAAGTTTACTTATTTGGTGGTACCCAATAATGTCAATGATCTCATTACTTGTCTACCAAACAGAGATTTTAGAGCTTACATGAAAAGCACAAAATTCTAACATTAATACGCTTAAAATTTTTAAAACTCAGGAATTTGATTATATCAACGGTGAGGACTGAAATAGGGAGGCTCTGCAAATCGGGCGAATTCTGAGTTGACTCTTTCTTCACCGATCCAAACTTTCGAGATCATCTCTTACGAAAATTAAATGCAAGATAAACTAAAATTGTGAATTCAGTTTTTCAATTTAAGATGTGAAGTACATGCTAAGATAAGTGATTGAGTTTTTGATGTCTTTTAAGTTTCGTTTTATGAATTTTTCCTTCTGATTGGTTTTCTTATTTCATATCGTAACTTTTAGGTGGGTTTGCTTTTGTATTAATTTTAACTCGATCCTTTTGTTTTCATGGATCTAATTTCAGCCTGAATTTGGAGCTCTCCAGCAAGAGTTAATATCCTGAACCTAGTTTTCCTCCTACCGGATTCCATGGCTATGAAATCTGCTATGAGGGTTTTACTAGATCCCCTTCTAAAGATGTTGAATAGGTGGTTCGACTCAGTGATTCATAAAATTGACATCTGGTGGAAGCATATCGGCACGTGTAATCCCAAAGATGAACTTGCAGAAGAAGGTTTTTCATGCAAGGATGATTTATTCAAAATGGAGTATACGAGGAAGGTAATTATTGTTCTCTGCAGAACAAAGATTTCCATGATAGTAGATAAAAGAATGAATCTTTGTTTGATTGGAGATATCATATATTGCATGGGAATTTTAGAAATTTTTATACAAGTGGAAAATAGCTTGTTAGTTAGAGTATTGAAGTGTATTTCCCTCTCCTATATGTTTGAAATCAGTCACAAAGGATTTTCTTTCTATCAAACTGTTTGGCTACAAAAAATATTCTTAATCAAAATCTCTATTATGCAAAATCAGCATCTATTTTCAATGGAAGACTTAATAATGTCTTTAGGTTTAAGTAAGGTGGTGGATTTAATGGAACAAAAGGCTAATCCAGCAGATAAGGGAAACATGAGATTGCTTGATTTCTTGAAAAGAGCCACTAACTGTATCAAAAATGGAGAATCCATGCAGCTGGTTGGGAAAGTTTTCAGAGAAGTAGGACTTTGTCACAGAGAGTTCAAGCATGATGAGGTAAGTAGGATCTTGAAGAACATGTGAAATCTTAACTGGAAACTGGAGGTAAGGGAATCAAGAGTTGATAATTAATTTGTTTTTTCTTACTTTTGAGGATCCTGATGAATTTGCTAAAGTGGTAATGGTTGTTGCCTCTGTAGAAGGTAGACTCTTAACTTTTAGAAAAAAGATAGAACAAGTTAGATTGTCAGACTTAGATTTTACTAAATGCTTGTTCTGGGCTAAATTCACTTTTAAGGACATTTATGCTGATAGAGTTTACTTTAGCAAGAAAGGTGGATCCTCTAGTTGGTGAAGTCTTAACTATGATTGGCCCTCATGATGGGGAATATAATATTTTTGTGATTATTGATGTTAACAAGCACCTGGTGAAGAAGGTCGATGTCTTGATTTCTGATTTAAGTTGTGTGAAAGATACTGTTAAGGTTTATTATGAAGGGTTACCTGCTAGAACTTGTTCTTATTGCAATTGGTTGATGTACCCTGATGGATATGATTGTAAGAAGGATACTCCAAATCTTAAGAGACAAAATCCATTGTTTATTAGTACAAAAGAAGAAGCTAAGGCTTTTTAAACTTTAAAGAAGAATAAAGCAAAGATGGGAAAGAACAAGGTGCAGACTTCAAATGAATTCATGAGTCTAATAGACAAGGAGGCGGTAAATAAGGCTACTGCAAAAGAGGCAAAGGATGGAGATTGACTGGGTTAGACCAAATCCTAATATGAAAGCAAAAGCAGTGGTCATTGAAGAACAAAAGGTAGATCAATTAGGGGAGGAAGCAATTAAGAATGATAAGGAAGAAAATGAGTTATATGTTAATGAAGAAATGGATAAGGAATACCAGAAACAAAGGGAGAAGGAAAAATTCATGGAAAAAGTGTTGGCTGGTACACATTATCTACAAGGATATGCTTGGTTACTGACTGAATACTGCAACTTGGGTGATGAAAAGATTGGTGAAGGGGTGACTAATATGCCATCTGAGGAATCAGGGGAATCTACTGATATTAACCTTCTGCCTGCTATTTTGTTAGATGAAGAAAAAAGTGAGGAAGCTGTGGTTTCGGATAAGGTGAGGAAACTTAAACTAGGGGAAGGAAGCTCAAGTGATGGAGGCTCTGATCAGGTTAGTACTTCTCTATTAAATTCTTTGTTGTTGTTTTTCGTTTATCTTTTTGAATATACTGGTCTTTTATCTGTTTGTGTGGTGGTGTTCTGCTCGAAATTTTCTTTAAGGTGCAATTTGTGGTCTAATTTTTGTGATTTGCATGCTAAGTTTTCCAAAACTTATGGGATTATCAATTTTAAGCAATTTCCAGTTAGGATGAAAATAATCTCATGGAATGCTCAAGGATATAACAGTCCTAAAACTTATAACCATCTGAATTTTCTGCTTGAAAAATATACTCTTGATATGGTTTTTATTTGTGAAACGAAAATGGGTCTGGAAAAAATGGAAAATACGGCAAAAAAGCTTCAGTTTAGAGATTGGATAATAATTCCATCAATTGGAAAATCTGGTGGTCAAATAGTGGCTTGGAATAGTAATTGCATAGCACAATTGTTTGAAGTTAAGTTTAATACTATTACGGTGTCACTTAAGATTAAGGGGTTATTATGTTTTGTGACGTGTATGTATGGAGCTCTAAATACTGTTAATATGAAAGATCGGGATTATTTACAATATCTCAGTAAGAACATTAAAATCCGTGGATGTTGGTGGGGGATCTTAATTTCATTTTAGATAGTAATGAAAAGGAGGGTGGAAATGAGGCTTTATCTAGCGACTCAGCTTTGATCCAAAATGTTGTTCAACAGATTGGATTCATAGACCTTAAGTTTCAGGGTGATCCCTTCACTTGGTATAATCATAGATAAGGGGATGCTAATATAAGGGAAAGAATTGATGGGAGTTTGGTTAATGTTAGCTGGTTTCAACATTTTCCTGATTCTGTGGTTTATCATCTTACAACAGTAGCGTCTGATCATCGTCCTCTGTTCATTGAAATAGATCCAATTAGGATGAGACTATATAGACCATATAAATATTTTATGGGTTGGAAAGAACATAAGGAGTATGCTATGTTTTTTTGAAAATGCTTGGAAAAAAATAAAGAAAGTTGTGAAAATGATATCATTAGAACTCTTGGTGATTTGTCTGTGGATTTTAGAAAATGGAATAAGAATGTTTTCAAAAATATTTTCAAAAACAAAGAGGATATAATAAAAAGGATAGACAAGGAAAATGATAAACCAGGTCATTTAGTGTCAAAAAAAAGTCTTGAAGGTTAGAAAATTGGAATAAGATAAAAAAAAATATATTGGGTGGAAAATATTAGGGGATAAGTTTTTTAATGAGCATGATAAATGTAAGAGGTACTTCCATGTGGCGGCGTCAAATAGGAAAAGGTATAATCATATTACTCTCTTAGAGAGGATTCAGGTATTTGGATTGAGGGTAAAGAACAACTTGATCAATTATTAAAAGATTATTTTGCTAGTATTAGTTCTACGTCTGGGAATCGAATAGATCAGATTTTTGATATTATTATCCCCAATGTTACAACTGATGAGGAAAATTTTGATCTAGTTAAAATTCCAGATAAAGAGGAGATAAAGTCTGTGTTGTTTGAGATGAATTCTTGGGGTTTTCCGGGTCCTGACAGATACCCACCAAAGTTTTTTCAAACAAATTGGAGTATAGTTGAAGAGGAAGTCACCTAATTTGGCTATCAAGTTCTTTGTAACAGGGAAATTACAGGAATCACTAAATGATTTTTTTATCTCTCTTATTCCAAAGACTGAAAATCCAGTTAATCCTATAGACTTTAGGCCGATAAGCTTGAACAATGCCTTGTATAAGCTTATCTCTAAAATTCTAGCAAATAGGTTGAAAAGGGTGTTAGAGAAGATAATTTCACCTAATCAATCTGCTTTCATTCCAAAAAGGCAAATAGTGGAAAATATTGTCATAGCACATGAAATGCTTCACAATAAAGGGCACTTTGCTCTTAAATTAGATTTGTCGAAAGATTTTGACAAAATGGAGTGGAATTTTGTGATACATGTCTTCAAAAAATTTGGTTTCAGCCAAAAGTGGTGTGATTTGATTTTTGAATGCATTTCTACGGTGAAGTCAACAGTTTTATTGAATGAGATTCATGGTATTCAGTTTTTCCCTACTAGGGGTCTTCGACAAGGAGACCCATTGTCTCTGTATTTATTCATTACGGCGCTCGAGGTTTTTTCGAGGTTACTTATTCATGCTGAATCAAACAATCAATTTTCAGGGTTTAGGATTAATAAAAATTGTCCTGTCATCTCTCATTTGTTGTTTGCGGATGATTGCTTCATCTTCGGTAAAGCATATCTCCCTGAGGTTAGAAAACTTATGAATTTACTGGATATTTTTTCTAGTTCCTCTGGTCAGACAATAAATTATCATAAGTCGGGGGTGTATTTCAGTAGAAAAATACATAAAAGACATGAAAAAATGATAGCAAGAATGTTAAAAGTTAACAAAATATCTAATGATGAAAGGTATTTAGGTATTCTTCTATTTATAAATATAAAGAAGGCTTTGAATTTTGAACCACTTTTAGATAGAGCTTATAAAGCTCTGAGTGGTTGGAAAGCTAAATTGCTATCTCAAGCAGGCAGAACAGTGTGGATTAATTCGACATTGTCTGCTTTCCCCTGCTATCAGATGCAGTGTTTTGAGTTTCCTAAAGGAACTTTAGATGAATTAGATAAAATTCGGAGGGATTTTTGGTGGGATAAAGACAATCCAAAGAAAGCTTTTTATCCTAAAGCTTGGGATGAAATCAGAACTCCTAAAATAAGTGGAGGTGCTGGTATCAGAAATCCTCATAATGTTAATTTATCCTTTTTTTCCAAGTTGGCATGGAGGATGATGAATAATCCTAACGATCTTTGGGTCAGAATTATGAAAGGGAAGTATTTTCCTAGAAATAATCCCTTGCATAAGAATAGAGACATTGAAATATCTTGGTATTGATGGTGGTTTTTAGCTTAGGGTTAAAATCGTAAAACCTTACATCTATCATGACTTCATTAGGACCACTAGCGCATTTATTGAATCATTCAACACACCTACACAAGAATTACCAGGGTACCTTTTTTTTACATATATATGTGTCATGTTCCACGGTAGAACCCTTAGTATTGACCGACATCACCTTCGTACACCAAACCCTAAATTATTACACCACCGTGCCAATGGAAAACCATGCCAGCCACGTCTCCGCGCCAAGGCATGCCAACCATTCCAGCCGCACCACCGTGCCAATGGAAAACCGTGTCAGCCACGTCTCCGTGCCAAGGCATGCCAACCATCCAGCCGCATGTGCCAATACCATGCCGTGCCAGCCACATCTCCGCGCAAAGGCATGCTAACCATGCCAGCCGCACCACCGTGCCAATGGAAAACCATGCCAGTCACGTCTCCGCGCCAACCATGCCAGCCGCACCACCGTGCCAATGGCAAACCATGCCAGCCACGTCTCCGCACCAAGGCATGCCAACCATGCCAGCCGCATGTGCCAATGGCATGCCGTTCCAACCACATCTCCGCGCCAAGGCATGACAACCATGCCAGCCGCACCACCGTGTCAATGGCAAACCATGCCAGCCGCGTCGCTGTGCCAGCCACACCTCCGCGCCAAGGCATGCCAACCATGCCAGCCGCACCACATGTGCCAATGGCATGCCAACCACCTTGCTGCGCGATACCATGCCAGCCTTCCCTATGCGGCTACCAAAACGAAGGCGTGTGATGATCAAGGGCCACCCTTCCATCTTATATACAAATCTTAGTCGTCCAAGGTCGCCAAACAACGCATGGTAACCTTTGGCCCAAACCCTAGTTTTGGCCACGCCAAACCGCGCCAAGGCATGGCATGCCAACCACCTTGTCGCGCCATACCATGCCGGACTTCCCTATGTGGCTACCAAAAGGAAGACGTGCAATGATCAACGTCCACCCTTCCATATTAGATACAAATATTAGCCGTCCAAGGTCTCCAAACAACGCATGGTAACCTTTGGCCCAACGCCAAAACCCTAGTTTTGGTCAGGCCCAAACCGCGCCAAGGCATGCCGGCCATGCCACATGTGCCAATGGCATGCCAGCCACTTTTCCACGCCATACCATGTCGGCCTTCCCTATGCGGTTACCAAAACAAAGGCTTGAGACGATCAATGGCCATCTTTCCATCTAAGATGTAAATCTTAGCCGTCCAAGGTCCCCAACCAACGCATGGTAACCTTTGTCCAAAAGCCCTAGTTTCGGTCATGCCCAAACCGCGCCAAGGCATGCCGGCCATGCAACATGTGCCGATGGCATGCAAGCCACCTTGCTGCACCATACCATGCCGGCCTTCCATATGCGGTTACCAAAACAAAGGCTGGCGACGATCAACGACCATCCTTCCATCTAAGATGCAAATCTTAGCCATCCAAGGTCGCCAACCAATCATGGTAACCTTTGGCCCAACGCCAAAACCTTTGTTTTGTCCACGCCCAAACCGCGCCAAGGCATGCCATCCATGCCACATGTGCCAATGGCATACCAACCACCTTGGCGCGCCATACCATGCCGGCATTCCCTATGCGGCTACCAAAACAAAGGCTTGCGAAGATCAACGACCACTTTTCCATCTAAGATGCATATCTTAGCCATCCAAGGTTACCAGATAATGCATGGCAACCTTTGCCCCGACGCCAAGCCCTAGTTTGGTCGCGCCCAAACAAAGCCAAAACCCTAACTTTTGCCCGCGCCTAAACTAGGTCATATTAAAGCCGTACCGGCCATGCTTTCATGCCACTGGCTACCAAACGAAGGGTTGCAATAATCAACGACTACCCTTTCTCTCAAGATGCAAAATCTCGACCGTCGAAGGTCACCACCGAGCCTGCAAGTCTCCCAAGATCAACTTGCCGAACCACAACATGCTACATGTTTTCCACGAAAACACTCGAGACATCAACACATGTCACAAACTGGGGGATGCTCATTGGGTATTGGTTTGGGGGTTTACATCGTGTGGCGTACACTACGCCCGTTATAAGACAGTGTCATAAAGATGAGGCGGTTAGTAAATACAGGGAGTAATGGTGAAACGCTTTCTTTTATGGAACATCAATTCCAGGCGTTACCGGTTACCACCTCCTCCCATTTACTCATTTGTTTTCCATTTCTTACGAGACCAGAGTACGTTTCACTTCGACTTGTATAAATAGGTCTTACCTATTTCCACCGAACAACAAGTTATGGTCAGGAGCATACAACACTCAAAAAATATTTGCCAGCTTTCCCATCTGTTAGCTTCCCACTTTCTGATGCAAGTCAGAAAACAACTACTCTTCCAGGATCAACTATTCTGGTCTCAACACTCTCTTCGCTTCCCTCCCCAAAACCAACCCTTCTCCTTCACTTTGTGACCGAAGCAAGTCTGGAACGGTCATTTCTTGGTTTAGGCCGGATTTGTACATATTGATATATCGAATTTAAAGTACTCCCTTGCAGTACATTGTTAGGGTTTAAACTCGTTTCTCACCCACACACCCGAACTTACCAAAATCAGCAGAAATCGATTTCACTCTCAAACACCTGGATATGGCATAGTATCAGAAAATGATTAGAAATAATCAAGGAAAATTATATTTGGGAGGTAGGAGACGGAAGAAATATTATCATAAACCTAGATAATTGGATCCCTGGTATTGGTAATTTACAGAATTGGCACCATAATGATTTAAAACTTGTTTCGGATTTGATTGATGAAACTGGTTGTTGGGATATTAACAAGGTAGATGCTGCTTTTATCCCTGATGTTGCTGATAAAATCAACATAAATGTAAATAGTAAAGACAAAATGAGATGGATGGGAACAAAAAATGGAGAGTTTTCCACTAAGTCAGTATATAGATTATTGTCTAATGTAGGGGATAATGAGGAAAAATTCTGGTTAAAATTGTGGCATTTGGATGTTTTGCCTAGAATTCGTTTGTTTTTGTGAAAAATGGTTGCTGGAGTTTTGAATTTAAAAGCAAAGATGCATGAAAAATTAAAAAAAGGTGATCTATTTTGTGTTCTGTGTAATGGGGGAATTCTAGAGACATATCATCATATTTTTATGGACTGTAACTTCACAAAAGCAGTCTGGTTTGGTCTGGGTATTCAGTTGCCACCATCTAACAATAACATGTTGAATTGAGTAGAATATTGGTTCAATAGTCCTTTGAATGAATGGAAGAATCATTTTAGTATAATATGTTGGAAAATTTGGAACCATAGAAATGCTATAGTTTTCCAGAATGCTAAAGCTAATCCAATTGGATGTATAATAAGGTCTATTAAAAATTCCTTAAATGATAGGGAGCTGTTTCTTGGAAAAAAACCTTTGAAAAATAAGGTGGGAATCAAAAACAGAATGTCTAGCTCCAATGATTCTGTTGAAATCAAAGACACTGTCTTTTATGTGGATGCGACTTTTGATAAAAATGATGGATCTTATGGTTTGGGTCTAATCCATTGGAAAGATAACAAAATTGCTAGCATTAAATTCTTTGCAGGAAGTACAACAAGTTCCTCAGCAGCAGAAGGATTAGCTATCAAGAAAGCGGCAGAATGGGCGAAGGAGCTCAATAAGTTATGTGTGAAAATAAGATCAGATTGCATGGATGTTATAAACTTTTTGAATGGAAGGAAGGTGAACTGTGACCAGAGGACAAGGAAGATTTTGAGTGATGTCCTTTCTTTTTTGGGTAGTAATATTTTGATAGACTTCAAATATGTAAATACGATTGATAATAATGAAGCAGATAGGCTAGCTAAATGGAACCGTGTAAATAAAGGTTTTTTTGTTGAAACAAACTCCCACCATAATATTTTGAAAAACAAAATTCTAAATGGAATTGTAAAGGGAGAAAACATTACGATGTATAACTTCTATTGTTTAATATAAGATCTTGCCATTAAAAAAACAGGAATTTGATTATATGGTAATCTTTTTCTTAGGAGTGAATTTCTTAATAGAAAAATTAGTGTTTGGTTGGACTAAGTTGAATTACATAGTAATCCGAAATGTTAAAATTACTTTAATTCAATTAACATATTTTTCTTCCTAAATTAAAATGTTTTCCGTAGAAATTGCACCGCTAAGGAAATGAATTTTCCAAGGGAATTGTATTCCAGAACCTAATTCCAGAGTCTCAAAAACTTGAACCAAAGGCGTTTTGCATGTGTCGTATCACCTATTACGTCTTGTGATGTCTCTTGAAATAATTTTTTGGAGTGTGTAGGTGAGTAGGTCTATTGTTTATTGTGACTGTTTTGGGTTACTAACATAGTTGGAATCATCGCATAAAATACCTATGTTCATTTTTCGTTGGAGTTCGTACGGCTCCTATTTTGAACTTTCATGATTTTTACTTATTTTTTGTTCAAGTCTTTAGAGCTTCTCTAATGGTGAATGTGGATAATTCATACGTGGCATCACCTCTAAGACATCCTTTGAGTATAAAATCCTAAATATTAGGAAGAATAAAATTTTATCTCCAACCCATTAAGTTTTCTATTAACTTTTTACTTAATTATAATTAGTTAAAATCCTTTCCATTTTTATTTTTCAATGATTTTATTAGATCTTCTCCAATGGTCAATGTGAATATTTCATATGTGGCATCACTTCTAATACATCTTTTGAGCAAAAAATCCTAAATATTAGGAAAAATAAAGTTTTATCTCCAACCCATAAAGTTTTCTATTATTTGTTTACTTATTTGTAGGCATATAATTGGTTAAAATCCTTTTCCCTTTTTATTTTTTAATGACTTTTATTAGAGCTCCTCCAATGGGACGTGTGTGAAGAAAAAAGTCTTCGTCCACGTAGGCTCCACATTCATTTTCCTTAAATTCTTTCTCCAACTCTAACCTCTTTAATTGATATGTAAGTGACATGGAATAAATTTAGATAAACATCCTCTTGGCCAACCTCTTGTTTTAGAAGTTCACCAAGAGGATTTGTTGCCATCCTAGTCAGCTTTTTCTGAATTAAAAATAGATCGGAGGCCTTTGAGCTTGGATTTAGACTTCATGAGTGACATGGCGCTTAGTAGGGTGAACAAGACTATTCAGCTTATGTCTGCTATCAAAAATCTCAAGGACCCTCAAAGTGAGATGTTGCTACTCCGCAACTGTGTCGGTGTTTCCAGGTTATACTTTGCATTGAGCACCACCAACCCGGAAGCTCTGCAACATGCCCCTTATCTCTTTGATGACCACTTACTTAGGTATACGAGGCTTTTAATCACGGGAGATGGGGATGGGTTTGGGCCTTTGCAACAGAGACTGGCCACTTTTCCTATCAAAGATGGTGGTCTTGGCATTTATATTATGGCAGACACTCGCTCCTACTGTTATCTTGCTTCACAGAGTCAGACTACTTCGGTGCGAAAATTGATACTTGGTGACTTTTTCTAAGCGGATAATGGGGTTGCTTATCAGTTGGCTATTCAGAAATTCATTCAGGTATGTGGTTTGCCTTCTTCTTATCGCGTCGATGACACTCCCCCCCCCCCCCCCCC